>NC_060211.1:12722500-13022500 GCF_021130785.1 Homalodisca vitripennis
CCAAAACGAATAAATAAGAGGCACCCAGTGCCATGGATGAGAAAGGATATTCTTAGCCTGATGGCCCATCGCGATAGCTTATATCGAAGAGCGAGGCGCTCTAATGACCAGATACTTATGGATCAGTACCGTTTAATTCGAAACAGGGTTAAACAACTTCTGCGTAATTCCAGGCAGAGATATACTCGAGGTCTTTTTGAGAATAGGAAACAGTCGTCAAGCGACTTATGGCGTAAGGTTAAAAGCCTTGAAATAGGAAAACAACGTATTTCACAGCCAGTTTCTTATACCTCTGAATGAGTTGAACCAATTTTTTACATCTTGTAGTCAAAGTTTCAGTCAGGAAAAAGTGGAGGACTACTTAAAAACATCTTCAAAACCTACCTCGCCGTAGTTGTGGTTATCCTGAGTTTACTTTTAAACCAGTGATACAAGGTGACGTGTTGAAAAGCTATACGCCGTATTCGCAGTAATGCTGTTGGGTACGATGGCATCCCAATACGCCTCATAAAGAATATTCTATTTGCTGTCCTTCCAATAGTCACATTTATTTTCAACACGTCTCTTAGGAGTGGTAATTTTCCCATCACAATGGAAGTCTGCTTTTGTCCGTCCTCTTAATAAGATTTCAGCACCAGCGTCATGTTCAGATTATAGGCCGATAAATATTCTTCCTGCATTATCTAAAGGCCTAGAGAGAATTGTGTGCACTGCCAATTCACTGAATATTTATCTTACAACAACATATTTAATGACTATCAATCTGGTTTTCGGACCAACCACAGTACAGAAACTGCACTTTTAAAAGTGACGGATGACATTAGGCTTGCTATGGATCACAGACAGGGCACAATTCTCACTCTTTTCGCGATTTCTCAAAAGCTTTCGACAGCGTAAAACCATAAAGTATTGCTAGCTAAACTAAGGCTAATAGGGTTTTCTACTCCATGTATTAACTTGGCTGAGATCTTATCTGTCAGGGAGACGGCAGTGTGTAAAAGTGGATGACATGACTTCGGACTGGAAAATGGTTACTTGTGGAGGTGCCACAGGGATCGATTCCTGGTCCTTTATTATTTGTACTGTACGTGAACGACATTCATTCTGTACTTAAACATAGCTCATATCACATGTATGCTGATGACCTGCAAATCTATTCACACTTTAAAATTGACTCCATTAATGAATGTATCACCAAAATCAATAGTGACATTACAAATATCGTTATGTGGTCCAAAATCATGGCCTGAGACTAAACCATGCAAAAACGAAACCAATCATTATTTGTCACTCTCGTTTACGAAACTCAATAAACTTCAATACTATTGAAACGTTAACTGTAAATGGTAACACCCTGCCATACTACGGACAAGGTGAAGGATCTTGGTTTGCTATAAACTCGACTTTGACTTGGATTGACGCTGTTGCGGAGATTTGTAAACGGTGTTTTCGCATCTATTCACTCACTGAAACGTTTACAACGATTTTTACCAGAACATATCAAGCTGCTCTTGACTAAATCACTCGTCGTACTTCCACATTTCAATTACTGTAACTCCAGTGATCAATGATATGACCATAGTGCTGAGTGAGAAGCTGCAAAAGAACTCAAAACTACTGTATACGTTACGTTTACGATGTGAGACGGGAGCAGCACATCACACCGTACTATATTCAGTCAAATATTCTAAAATTAAAAGATCAAAGATCCATCAAATTTTAAAACTAGTTCATTCAATATTGAAATTTGGTTTTCCAAGATATTTTTCTGAATATTTTAAATCTGTGTCTCATGTAGGTGTAAGAAGCACTCGCTCTCGGCTCATACATTTTGAGAATGCCTCAGAACAGGACTGCAGTGTTTGATAAGTCATTCCATGTAATGGCTTGTAGGTTGTGGAATGCCCTTCCCCAAACAATTACTTCCATCGATAGCAGTTCCCGGTTTGTGGCGAAACTGAAAGATATGTATCTTGAACGGTTAGCCGGGGCAGTTCCGGTCTGAGATGCTGTGGGCGTGACACTGGCAGAGGGATGAATGTGAGATTGTGTGTTGAAAAAGTTCATTTAGCAATAAATAATTTAATTTATTTGTATATTAAAAATATAAATTTATATTATGTTTTAAGAATAGTAGAGATGGTTTAATTTATTAACGTGTTTAAATTTTAATTATTACACGTTAAAATATTACATTAATTTCACTACTTTTGTGTAAATGTAATTATTTCTTTATTTTATTATCTTTATTATGTTTTGTTTTATTCTTAGGTAATATTTATTTAATGTTTTAAATTTTACATTGCAACAGGTTAAGTGTAAGAAAAGGGCCATGCGGCCCTAGCTTTGCCTGTAAAAATAAAGAATTTTTCATTTCATTTCATTTCATTACTGATCAAGCACTGTACAATTAATATCATATAACATTCAAATGTAAACAGATGATTCAGCTAATTTGTCGAATTCAGCAGAAAGTGTCAACAGCTGCTTAGTGCCAGTTAAATTTGGATTGTGAAAAATAAATACTATAATTTTTTAAGAATCCAAATTATTCTAGGTCACTTTCTAATTTTTTCTTTATAGAAGCCATACTCGGGTTTCAACAAATATTACAAAAAAAATTAGCCGAATTAACCAGTAGTTATTGAGATTGTCGCTTAGTAACATTTTGCGATTCATTTTTTATACAATGTTTAGTAAAGGTAGGCTAAGACTAAAAACTTTAAAAAAATACATGCAACTGAACATGCATTGCACTACCTACCTCAATGTCCATCAGAAGCTGAGTGATATGTTTGTTCTTGTGTCGCACTGTATCGACAAGGTTGCGTTGTTTGAGAGATGCGGTACGGGGAGACTCAGCTTGTAGCCTAGTCTCCTGCTGCTCTATACTCTCCCTCTGCAGGGCTGCCAATTCTCCCCGCAACTCCCCCTTCTCTCGCTCCAGGACCACTACTTGATTCGCAAACTAAAATCAAGATTACAATGTTTTAGACAAGATATAATGTGAAACAAAACCAAACAATAATTTAAAATGATTATGGATTAATTTTTAACAGCCACTGTAAAACTATTCTGAAAGAATAAGAATTTTATTCTGCCAGAAAATATTCCATACAAATACATTGGCACGTCAATACAATGTTACAACTTTTGTAAAACAAAGAACATTCTAAAAGTCTTGCTTCGTCCAGACTGTTGAGATGTACTCTTCCACTGAATAGAATGATCTTTTACAAGGAAAATAATTTAGTCTAGCTTTAAATTCCATATCACTTAGAATCCTTATATCTAATGGTAACTTATTGTGTAGTCTAATAGCCATCATCATTGGGCTTTTGTCGATTTTAGCTAGTCTAGTTTGAGGTAGGTTGATATTTTTACAACTTCTTGTTTCATAATAATTGTGAACATTTTTCCTCTGGTATACTTTATCTAAATTAGCTCGGAGGTAAAGTAGGCATTGTTGTATATATAAAGAGAATTATGTCAAAATTTTAAAACTTTTGAAAAGTTCTCTGCAACTATTAAAATTATTGACTCCTGCCAATATTCTGACAGCTTTTTTTTGGATGATGAATACTTCATTTGCGTAAGGAGAAGAGCCCAAAACAAACAAACCATAAGTTAAAAGACAGTAAAAAGCCCGAAATAAGATTGTATAAGAGCTTTCTCCTCAAGTTTACCACATACACATTTAATTGCAAAGACACTTGTACTTAGTTTACTTTTAACCCCTACAATTTGCTGATACCAATTTAAATTAGGATCAAAAGCCAAACCTAAAAACTTTGGAAATATATCTTCTTTTTGTGTCCTATTAGGATTTTCTCAGAGGCTAAATATTACGTAGTTGTCTTATCACTACATAGAATCGAGTTGTTGGCGGTAAGTCAGTTCTCTACAAGATTAATATTCAACTTATAGTCTTCTAAGAGTTTGTTATGATCTTTATTTACAAACACATGCACATTATCAAACCAACGTCCTGAACAATATTATATATTACTGTATGCGAACAATATTTCTTGTATTGAAAGAAACTAAATTCTTCACACCTTTTCAACTTCTCTCTTTTCATTCAACAATTCCCTCTCTGCTGTCTGTAGTTCTGTCATTAGTTGCTCAATTTTCAGTTCTGCTTTTACTAACTCTTGGTGAATTTCATCCAGATTACTTCCTAAAACATAAGAATTGAAATAAGTATACATTTTTATACATTAAATCTCTAAAATCTTATAGAATCACAAAATTATGCGGACACATACATTTGTAACACTACTTTTCTAAACTTGATATTTTACATAAATTATTGCCTATTCATGATTTATTGGTGGAGTTAACTTTAAAATATTATTTATTGACATCAATCTGTCAATACTGCTTAATATTAACCACATACACTTTGCCAATAAACTACTAGGCCTTCTTACTACTTCTTTACTTCATCAACCAGATAAATCAATCATCCACACACGCTCTAAAAACCCTTCACTTTTCCCTGATAAGACAAATGTTGTCTTCGTTATCTGATCTCCAAACATGGGTTTTATGGAGTGACAAGATGGTATAAAAAGGAAGACTTTTAACAGATAAAAATGTCAGGATGGCTAGCATTATCATGATGTCCCTTTAAAGGAACTTGAGGATGAATTTGGTCTGCAACTACAGAAATTGAAAGAGTCGTTACAAATGTTGCTTTTTTATACATGATTATCAATAATTAACATCAAAGTCTTCTGTGAATGTTAAGTTTAGCTCCAATTCACTTTCCTCTTAGTGCAGCATCTGAAATCTGACGTTGTCAAAGACTTGACTCATGGATTTAGGGGAGTCATGTTCATCTGAACAGATCCAAGAAAAGACGACGTTGAAGAAGTACTAAAAATTAACCCTTTACAATGTTTCGAAATCAGAAACAACCATACTACAAAATATAGTATAATCTAAGTGAACAGGTGTTTTCATTGTCTCATCAGGAGCACAATTGAGTGCACTACGATGTTTTAGACACTATCTCTAATCACAGTGGACCAACCTAGTGTTTTACACATATAACGTAGCTATGGTGGATGTGTTGAACCAATGTGAATGTTGAGTTTAGCTTCCAGTTCAACTTCCTCTTAGTACAGCGTCTGAAATCTGATACTGTCACAGACTTGACTGAATCTGGAGTCATGTTTGTATGATGAGATCCAAATAAAAGTCGATGACGAAGGAGCTCAAAATGAACTCTTTACATCAAAGTTTAGATTACATACCAGATGAGATACCAAAATAATTAGTTTACTGATAGTCTTTCTAATAAAAAAACCCAAACTGAATCACCTAAGCTCATATAATTACTTTTTTAATTATAGAGTTGGTCATTATTATTACTTTACTTCATTTTATCATTTTGTATTTATTTACTTGAATGATTTTTATTTAATATTGTTCATTGTTATATAAATATAATCTTAAATTGAAAAAGTGGCTTTACTGTTGAAAATTTAAATTAAATAGAAACAGGTTGTGATTATGTTTCAGATTTCAAATGTTTCAAAATTAAATTTTCTTGTTTGTTTTGAGAAATTAATATACAGGATACTTTTTAACTAATGTACATAGGTTTAGTTTTATAATTTCATACTTTGTAACTCATTCCTAGTAACTTCTAAAAGTTTTACAAATATAGCCAATGTAAGACAAATGAGAAGAACACCAAGATTGTATTACTTCTTTTAACTCTTTAAGAGACTTCTTTCATGAGAATATAAAAGTACTTACATAACTCCAAGACAAACTGGCTCTATTAAGGAATATAACTTGCCTGAAAAAGTGTCAAATTTCCGTGTTTGCGATAGCTGTCCTTGCAGTAACTGAATTTCGTCTAGAAGAGACTGGTGGCGACGTGCCTCCTCTTCTCCTTGTCGAGCAGCCAGATTTTCTATTTCACTTACAAGTGAGTCAACCTAAACATACAAGTCAAACAAAAACGTACTTTTTATATTTAGACTTATTAATTACAGCATAACACCCACAAAATCAAACTAAAATGATAAAAGATTACTAATTATTATTAAGTTTACTGTTTGATTAACTTCATCACTTTTCATAACCCACCCCATGGAATAATTTTAAGCATCGATTAATATATATTTTATGAAAATTTGTCCTTATTAATGCATCAATATTACTTGATTTTGGAACACTCCATTATGTACTCATAACAAAAATTAACTGAATGAAAAACTGAAAATTAATAAAAACTGTTTTACTACCGTCTTATCCAACCTCCCTCTAGTTGATGTTATAAGTACACTTTTACCAAAGTGTGGAAAGAAAGGGTTATAAATGTTATTAATTTACCATTACATCATTTATTTGTTACATTGTTTTTAGAGTAAATAAAATGAAGCTGTTGACATGGAAAGGTAATTTTCAATATAAATATAGAAATCATGAAATATCTAACTAATAATACTTGAAAGGTAACATTTAACCAGCAGACATTATTAACCCCTTCACTGCTGGTCTATACTAGAATATAGAATAGAATAGAATAGAATATATCTTTATTGAACATATTTTTAGAGAATAGAACAAAGGTCAGTGTTTATGTCACAATCAGTGTATGAGTCAGTGTATGTAAATTACAAAGCGCTTGTCCTCCACTGAAGGTACTCCTGGACACTGTAGTATGGATGCTCCAGCAGCCAGCTTCTTAAGGAGGCCTTGAAGTTCTTCTCTGGAAGCTTTCTTAGGTAGTCAGGTAGATTGTTAAAGAACATGGCTCCTTTATACGATGGTTTTTTCTCGAACAGAGTCAGATGATGAGGGTCAAGGAGGAAGTTGTTTCTATGTCTGGTGTTGTAGGGGTGGATGTCGCCAGTTCTTGCGTGCCCTGTTTTTGTGGCAAATAAGATCGTCTCTAGGATATAGAGTCCTATGATCGTCAGTATTCCTAGATGTCTGAAAGCTGCTCGGCATGAGTCCATTGGTCCTAATCCACTTAGAGTCCTGACAGCCCTTTTTTGTATAACGAGCACCCTTTTAAGATTTCCAATTGTCGTACCTCCCCAGGCTATCAGTCCATATCTGAGATGACATTCAAATAGGGAAAGGTATGCTGTCAAAGCTACTTGAGGGCTACTGATTTGTTTTATTCTTCTCACTGCATACAGGCTACTATTAAGTTTGTGGCAGAGTTGATTGATGTGAGGTTCCCATGAGAGGTTTTGATCAACAGTTAGACCAAGGTACTTTCCTGATTTAATTGTAGTTATTTCTGGGAGCCCGTCATATTGGTTTGGGTTAGGTGTAAAGACTAGCTGTTGGGTCTTTGAGTCATTTAAGACTAAATCATTGAGGTGGCAGTATTGCTTAGCCACATTGTATGCAACAAAAGAGTCTATATCTAGCTGAGATTTGTTCTTATTTGCTAAAATCAAAGCTGTGTCGTCAGCATACATTACAATTTCACAGTGGTTTTGGAGATAATTTGGGAAGTCATTTGTTAGGAGAATGTACAAGACGGGTCCAAGCACGGAGCCTTGAGGTACTCCTCTGCTTACTGGTATTGGCTTGGATTTTACTTTCGTCACAGTGTTTTTCTCCAAGTAAGTAAGTTCTACTACTTGTTCCCTGTTGCTCAAGTAGCTCTTAAACCAGTCAAGTTCCTTGTCAATGACTCCAAGAGAGTGTAACTTTTTCAGTAGTACTTACGGCTAATGAATCTGATTAGCCATATCAAGCAGCATGCACTATTGCACATGCCGCAATTACTCTATTAAACAATGTATCTAAATATCTGTATAAACCTCGGTGTAATTTCAACCATGGGTATAAAAAAATGCTAATGTTTCTTCCAACTATATTGTATAATAATAGGACATTGAAATTAAAAAGATAAATTAATCCTCCTGAGATGATATTCTCCTGAGAGAGATAATATGTTATTTTATATCATAACAACAAAACAAAAACTGACAGCAAGAAAAACCCAGTTTTTCATCTTTCAATGCTGTTTCGGTTAACAATATTTTTTTTCAATGAAGTCACTTGTCAAATAGATAATTTTTATGATTTTAAAACTTGTTTACAAGGGTACATATAACTTAAGCTACTAAATCAGTATCGGTTAATTACATCAATGGATGAAATCAATGATGTAATAAATTATACAATATTGTTCAGTATTAATACATCAATTTAAAAAAACAGGTCTGCTTTTCATACTCTAATCCTTTATTTCTGTTTTGATAAATACAAATAGCCTAAATAGTTTTTTATTCATCATAAAATTGTTCCTTTTTTAGAATATAAACCGAACTATACTGTAATTTGAAATACCTATTACGATTCGGTTATTTTCTTTTTGGTGATTTAGATAATTATAAACATGAATGAATAAATTGTGGTAGAGGTAGCTTAAATTACACTGCAGCCTATCAAAAAATGGCACGAGTGATAAGCAGCAAGGACCACCATAATTGCCTCACGGCTAGAACAATGTAGGCTAAGTTGTGCTAAAATATAGTATTATGTTAACGAATCTGATGATTTGTTTTTATTTCATTTGTTACATTTTTTTACTGTGCAATGTTACAAAATGTATTTAAAATTTAGCTATACTGTTTTACTAGAATTAGTTTTACTTACATAAGTCTCAAGAAAATTTATTTCGACTGGCAAAGTCTATGGGGTCTTTTTTATATATTAATTAGCTCTATTATTATTTGAAACAGTTTTATAAATTATATTGTGTTAGTAGACCCATATCCATGGCCTATGGTATTTGGCGACATGTAAAGATTCAAGCTTGATATAGCACAACTTCAATTTTCTTTTTGACATGTTTCGGTTGCAGTATAATAAGCAGCCAGCAACAGAATTGAATCATGATTATCTATTATAAATATCAATAGTATAAAATAAAACACTTGACCTATTGATATTCATAATTAATCATTGTCAGCTGTTTTTATTTCATTTATGTAGTGAGTAGGCTAGTGACACCGGCAAGAACAATGGCTCAAAATGTATTTTTAAACATTGAACAATGTTTAAAATGGTTACAAAATAATGACCTGGCTTCTTTAAATCCGAAGTGTCATTTGTAGAGAGGAGATGAAAACTAGAATGAAAGGTGAAAATCAAATAGTGTTGCTGCAAGAAAAGTCCAAACAAACATGACATATCAAAAAACGCACTCAAGAAGACTTTTGAACATTCTAAATTTGGTATTATGAATATATTAAAACTTGTGTACTATTTTAGTTGGAATCAAACAAACTATGACTTTTTACTTATTGAATTTAGTTTTGACGGCATCAGTACCTGCAGAAATAACATTTCAGATTGGCTAATCTGTAACTAATCGTAAGTACTACGCTGCTCATATATAGTTTAAATAAAGTGTATTTTATGTAATCTGAAACATACACATTTCTTTTTTACATATAAAAATATAGCTTAGCTATATTACGATTTTAAAAGCCTAAAACATAATTCAGTTCAACATTATTGGGGTTTTTGTATAGAAATTATCAAACAAATTAATTATTATAACCCATCGATATAATCAGCCAATAGCAATTATTTTGAACAATAACTAAATTATCTGCACTAACTGTACACATATTCTCTCATTCTAAATACAATGTGTTCTATAGTAACTTCTTTTAAATAAACAAAGTTAGTTAGGCTAACTTTATGATACTACAAAAAATGACACTAAAAAAATTATTTAACCTGTCTTTCTCGGTTTCAAGAAGTTTGTTTTGTTGTTAGATTTTCCTTACAGTATTATTCCAGTAAACAGACATTTTTACTATAGCCTGGCTTAATTTTTTTCTTTTGAATAATGATTAAGGTTCCTTTATTATTTATGACATTACATAATTGTTTAAACTATTTTTATAAATTTGAAACATGTGACTTTAATTTACTATTTTAGATACGTTGATATCGATTATAGTTCTGTTATTCAATTTATAAAGTATTGATGATTATGATAAGTGATATAAAAACTGGGTCTGCTTTTCCTACTCTGCCCCATTATTGCTCAAAATTAGACAGGTCTAATTCAAAGTAAAATTGTGTATGGTATTTGACTAATGGCATCAAGTAGAAAGACACACGTGTCTTTGTTTTAAAGGGAGTCAGACACGTTTATCCCTGAAAATAGTAAAATATAAGTAAATGTTATTGTTTTGTTTGTAACATTATATAAATATATATATATATATATATATATATATATATATATATATATATATATATATTGTTATTTGAAATAGGCCTATCTATTACGTAATTTGGTTGGACATTTTGTTTTCAGTATTTTTAGATGATCATGAATAGGCTATCGATGATTCAATTGTGTTGGTGGCCACTTAATATAGGCTACTGCATCTTTCATCTTATAAATATAAAAAAAGGGTCAACTTTAATAGGCCTAGTGACCTACACTTGTTCTTCAGTTGTTTTTATTGAATGGTTCGATGTTTTTATCTGAAGGAATAATTCGATAATACAATTTATTTAACTTAGCATATGATTTCAACTTATCAGTTATAGTAATTGTAATGTAAACAATAAACAGCAAGAAGTAAGTAATATTTTGAGACTTTGAAAATGGTGATGAATAAGTGGAAAATATGTGAGATATTTCTCACAAGTGAAAAGATTTGTTTGAGACTTCAACATATGGAATGGGCTCCTGGTAACCCATGAGGAGAATTCTTTCCTCATCTCACAAAAGCGGTTACTCATTGATATCAAGCTAGGAAAGTTATAAATTATATTGTAACGTTTCTTTGATATCTAAGTCTAGACCATAGTTGGTTTAGTTGATTTGTAATGTTAGTGTTAAATTTATATTTTTAAAATTATAGTGTACAAGATGCTTTATGTTACAACAATTTATTAAAACTCTTATTGTATATGAATTTTACATAGCTTATCAAAGTTGGATATTATATCAAATTGTTCGATAAAAACAACCTAATAACGAATGTAGGCCACTTATAGAAATTATCAAAAACTTATAGAAGTCTCTCAAAAAAATATATATAAAATGTTTTAAATGAAGTTTTTCTTGGGTAAAACTTATAGACTATAATAAAATAGCTAGGTTGCTTACCTGTTCTCCTTTAAATTTCAAAATCTCCTGAACCACACGGAACATAAGTTTTAATTGTTCATTTGAAACATTTTGACTTGTTTCAAAATTTACAACATCAAAATAAAGTTCTTCTTTCTCCTGTTCAGACATTGACTCAGGTGTGATGGATAATATTCTATTCAAATTTATGCTAGCCATGTCTTCTAGTTCTTTAAATTAGTTCTTTAAATTGACGGATAAACTGCGTGAACGTTTCAAAACAAAATATATTGCACAGATTATTGTAACTTAAAAAGAGTTCCTATATCCTAGTCCACTTACAAAACTAACTCACACCTTGAAAATTGAAAGAGCAAAACTATTTTGTTTTTATCAAATATAATACTGCACAAGATAAATTTTAGAAACTCACAATTCAAACACGATTTTATTTAATACATTTTTATGTGAAAACACTAACAAATACAACTCCACATCAGTCCACTTTTAAGTTTTAGTTGTTGTTAACACGGAACAGATGATATCCATGATGAATGATAATACCAATCACAGTTTGTTTACATTACATTGTTCTCCGTTGCTAAGGAGGCTGCCAACATTCACAACGTAAACGGTTTAAATTGCTTATAGATAGTAAGCACAAAATTATATATTATATTATAGATTTATGATATATTTTGATAATAGTGGTTCATCAGATATTATACATTAATGTAGTATATATAGGGGAGAGTGGGGTAATGACGGTCAGCGGGTAATGGCGGTGACTTTGATTTCTCGTCAAGTGTACAACGCAGCTTCGAACCAACGAATTATAATAATGGAACGCGCTCTGGGCCGGAGAAACCGAGCCGAAATCCTGGGCTGCGTTCCGAGTCTGCAGGCGCTGGAAATGGGCAAGAACTAACTCCGCCCATATGGCAGGCATTATAGTAATGATCTAATATCACTTTAAAACGCCTTGTAGACTTAATACAATTGTTAGATACTACAATTTATTTATTATTACAAATGTTAGTAGCTGCTTTTTACCGTGGATTTTTATTTTCTGTTAAAAAAACTGATTTTTGTGCAATATCAAAATAACTGAGATTTTGACTTTTATTTTTCTTACAAAGTCGGAAACAAATATTACAGGCATTAAAATATTACCCAGATGAAAAAAAAAACAACTTTTTATTGACAGTATTTTATTTCAAAATAAACTACAAAAAATTTACAAACATGACACACTTAATCTACGTGTTAGAAAATAAAATTATTTTGACCAATATTTTTGCCTTATTTCTAAGTTGGTTTCTTTTTTAATGTCAAAAGTTTTTGTTTTTTCGATGTGATGAGATATTATTTAAAAAAAATAGTTTAGTCACAGTTTTTAATTCAAAGTAACTCGTGGCTTCCTGTCAATTTAGAAGTGGTCGCATTTGTTTGAGATAACTAGAGTAAATAATAATATTTTACAATTTTCAATACCGTACATCATCACTTGATCTACTTAATTTACCCTTAGATTTAAAATCAATAAAAAGTTAATGTGTTCTAAGATCAGCATCATTGGCATGGAGTACAGAACTTGGTGAGTTCTTGCCCACTTTAAGCGCCTGCAAATCCATGGATACACCAGTAACGCACAGCTGTGTGCGACCGGAAAACACAACATGCTGCTTATGGGCAGTGCGCGTTCCAGTAGTATAGTTCGTTGCTTCGAACTGATTAGTGCTGCCACCTCACGACAGTTTTTGGAACTACTACTGAAATGCTCGCCATCTTGCCAGTCGCCTTGTGTCCGTTGTGTTAGAAAGACTGTTTTGACGTTTCGTCTTATAAGAAAG
Organism: Homalodisca vitripennis; assembly: GCF_021130785.1. Taxonomy (NCBI): domain Eukaryota; kingdom Metazoa; phylum Arthropoda; class Insecta; order Hemiptera; family Cicadellidae; genus Homalodisca; species Homalodisca vitripennis. The sequence goes on from NC_060211.1 coordinate 12,735,443, forward strand.
TTTATAGTTCAAACCGCTACCAACTCTTATTGTTTAATTTTCATGGAAAGAGACTGATCACGCAATAACAAGGTAAGCCTTATTGTTGTATTACGTAGAGTTTCATTATAGTTCTAAGCACTGATATTTAGTTTTTTAGCCTTTGAATAAAAACACGTTGTTGGGGTAATGGTGGTCACCATGCTCGGGGTAATGGCAGTCACCTTTTCGTCTGACCGGCATTCCCCCAGTAGTACCCATATTTTTATTTTATGTTTCAGATGCCCAGAAAATACATAAGAAAAACAGATAAAGCTAAATGGACTGCAGAGGACTTAAAGAATGCAAAATCAGCTATAACAGGAGGATTATCGATCAGAAAGGCAGCAGATCAATTTAAAATACCATTTAGCACGTTGCAAGACAGAATGAAGAGTGGAACTGATTCTAATCCAAGCTTAGGCAGGAAGTGTGTCTTCCCTCCTGCACATGAGTCAGCTCTAGCTGATCACGTAAAAACATTATCGAAGATTTCCTACGGTATCACTGCATTGAAGTTAAGACAAATCGCATTTGAGTATGCAGAAAAAACCAATTAAGTCATAGATTTGACAAAGAAACAAAAATGGCTGGTCTGGATTGGATGTATGGGTTCATGGCAAGAAAGAACATTAGTGTGCGAAAACCTGAAGCCACAAGCATTGCAAGAGCTGTGGGGTTTAACAAAGAGGAAGTAAATCGGTTTTTTCAAATTTAGAACAGGCAATTGATAAATACAAGTTTAAAGAAACAAACTTTTGGAACGTAGACGAAACAGGGATTACCACTGTGCAGGACCCTGGTCTAATACTGGCAGAACGAGGTCAAAAGCGTGTGGGTTCCATAACAAGTTGGGAAAGGGGCAAGAACATCACAGTTGTGTGTGCAATGAGTTCAGGGGGGATTTATGTTCCACCAATGTTCATATTTCCACGCGCTCGTATGTCTCCACTCTTAGAAAAAATGGACCCCCTGGATCGATCTACACATGCTCTAAGACAGGCTGGATCAATGAAGAACTGTTCGTTGTTTGGTTGAAACATTTTGCCCAATTTACTCATGCTAGTAATGACAACAAAATACTGCTGATTCTCGACAACCATTCTACTCATTGCTCAGCTGAAGCCTATGGCATTTGTAGAGACAAGGGGATTGTTATGGTCTCACTACCGCCCCATACTTCACATAGGCTTCAACCTTTAGATGTAGTATTTTACTCGCCTTTGAAAGCTGCTTACAAAAGAGAATGTGATTTGTTCATGAAGACAAGAAATTTAGTAAAAATAGCCCCTTACGATGTAGCAGAGATCTTTAATAAGGCTTATTCGGCAGTGGCTACAATTGCAAAAGCAACAAGTGGATTTACAAACACTGGGATTTGTCCTCTTAATCCGGGGGTTTTCACTGATGAAGATTTTTTAGTAGAGGATATTCTCCAGAAGAAACAAGATAAAGACCTAATCCCCATGTGTGTGGATGTTCCCCTGAAACCTACTGCAAATGAAACCAACTCAGATGTAGACCGAGGTGAAGTCTCAATTATTGAACAAAATGCAACTGTTCAGGAACAGCCAACAATTAAAGTTTCCATTCAAGAAATTTCTCCGTTACCAGGATGCAGTAGTTGGGCTGGTGATCCATCAAAAGGAGCTAGACCAAAACAACATTCTGAAATATTGACATCGACACCAATGAAAATCCAGCTTGAAGAGAAAAAAAGAAAGCGAGAAGAAAAAGAAGCCAAGACAAAGAATAAATTAAAAAATAAAGAAGAAAAGAGTAAAAATAATAAGCGAAAAACGAAAGAATGTAATAAAGACATTAAAAAAATAAGACGGCAATACCTAAAACACAAGTGAACCAAAAGAAAATGTGCAAGAAACTCTTTGAATCAGACTCAGACACCTCTATTGATGAGAAAAATATTTGTGAAGACGACTCAGAAAGTGAGTTAGTTTTAACTAGTATGAATAGAGATATTTGTTTCTATTGTGAAGATGCCGGAAAGGACGGAGAAATGTGGTATCGGTGCACTTCTTGTGCATTGATACAAGAATGCTCTGGATGGGACACTCCTGAGGGGTATTTATGTGACATGTGCTCCAGAAAGGAACATTACCTTTAAACTTCTAAAAGCTCATAACTCAATGTAAACATATTCATTGAATTTAATCACAGTGATCTTAAAATAATAAGAACATTTAACAGTGAAAATATGTTTGTTAAATTATTGACTTCATATTACTATATGACGATAATCTTAATTCATTTTAAATAATTTATCAAATTTGAGTTCATGTAATTCATTATAAACAACAATATTTCAGCTTTACGTGTTTATGTAATTGAATATCCTCTTATTTCTTACTTTACAACACTTTGTTACATCATGAAATTGCCGATTGCCATTACCCAAGGGTAGGGGTAATACCGCTCATAGCCGTTTTTCTAATATTTTATTTAATACCTGTAACTAAGATTAGTTAGAGTTTAATTTAAGTGTACAATAAGTAAAATATACTATGATGAAGTGATTTCACTTGATTGTGTTTCAATTGTAAAAAAAATAATTGTTTTATACTCATTCTCCCTTAGGTGACTGCCATTACCCCACTCTCCCCTAGTATCTATTGTTATTGTATTACAAATTTAACTGTGTATCTAACTAAATTTACTAACTTGTCTAAAACTGTTATACACTCTAGGATCATGTAATAAACAATGTAGAATATAAAACATTCTTTAAGTTATAGGTTGTAAGGAGCTCATTAGTCCTGTATTTAAAATATACTTCATACTATGTGTTTCATTAGAACAAAACAAGCCTTTTTAATTTTAATCGAAATATACCATAACTACCACTGTCCTGTTAATTTACTACTCGAAAACTCTTTATTCTTGTTAATTGTGTGACTGTGATGATTTTTGTTCTGGGGCATAAACTTTTTATGCATGGCACATTTATGTGTTTGGATTTGGTTTTTCATATAGAAAAGGGATTCATGAATGTCATATTTTTGTAAGATATTTTACATGTAAAAAATTAAAAGTTCATTTATTTTCAGAAAAGCTTTGAATGCATTGCAGTATCGTGTAAATATATATTACAGTTTCTTGATTATAATGAACATACTTTACTTGCATATTACTTTATATAAATAAATCTATATTAATTCAGTAATAAATAATTCTGATAATGATAAACAAGTAAAATAGGTCATAGGATATTAAAACATATCCATTCTTACATTAAAAATTACATAAATTCTTTTTCCTTGCAAATGAAAAAAATGAGTCGTAGATTGATATAAAAAATCTATATGATTATTAAAAATTTAATTGAACATTTTATATTAATAGAGTAGAAATTCGTTCTTAACCATGTGAATATAATGAGTAAATTAATTAGCTCCATTACTTATCAAAACAAAGTTTTAGAAATGATATTATGCTAGTAGTCCCATATCCAATTGTTTTCTCTTGATAATGGGATATGATTGCATGAGGATTTCGGGAACTTATAGTATTACTGTCCAACTAAAAAGCTTGTAGCAAAAACACTAAATACCATATATGCTTTTGAATCTGTTATCTATGCCAATCTGGGTTAGCATATTTAACCCACCACGATAGGTGTTGTTACACCTAGTTTTTACTCTAATATACGAGGCTTGTTCAAAAAACAAGTACTGTTTCGTTCTACTGCCGCCGTAGTGCTGCAATCGATGTTTTGCGCATGCGCACTAGTCGTCCTGGTTCACTGGCTATTGACTCACGCCCTTTTAGTTGTTCTACGTTGTGTTTCCAGTTTTCTCTGACCGTTTAAAATGTTTAAGACAATTGTTGATCCCACCGTTTGTGAGATTCGTTCTGAAATAAGATTTTTGAACGCAAGGAATGTAAAACCGGCTGAAAATTATCGTCCACTTCGAGATGTTTACGGGGAAGACCTGATGAGTGAAGGAATTGTTAGAAAGTGGGTTAGAATGTTCAATGGCGGTCGAATAAATGTGCATGATGAGCGATGGGTTCCAAAAATCTGCACGAAACCAAGAGACTCGTACTTGCTTTGACTTTTCTCACACGGTACAGTGATGACGTTGAGGACTTTTTTTAAACAGAATTGTGACAGGCGATGAAACTTGGGTCCGTCATATTACACCAGAATCCAAACAGCAATCAATGAAGTGGCGACACACGGAATCCCTGAAGAAACAAAAATTCAAAACGACAATGTCTGCACAAAAAATCATGTGCACTGACTGTCTTTTGGGATCAGAAAGTTGCTAATTGATTTTCTCTCAAGAGGTGACACCATTAATGCGGCAAGGTATTGCGAACCCTTACGAAAACTAAGGCAGGAAATCCAAAACAAACGGATAGGAATGCTCAGTAACGAAATTATGTTGCTCTATGACAATATTCGGCTCCACACCGCTGGTGACACTCAAACATTGGTTTAGTAATTTCGTTGGGATAGTGTGATCACCCACCCTAAAGTTCGGTCTTGGCACCGTCTGACTACCAATTGTGCCTGCACATGAAGCGCGATCTAGACGGTCAACGCTTTGAAACCTACGACGAAGTGAAAACTGCCGTGGAGTCGTGGCTACATTCGTTGGCGGGAACCTTCTACAGAAAGGGTATAGACAAATTATAACCCGCTACGACAAGTGCTTGAACATCGGTGGAAACTAAGTCAGAAAATAGTATAAGGTTTGGGCTTTCATGTAGAAATAAAATTGTGTTGAAAGAATCGTTGTCCTTGTCTTTTTTTAGTTACTTATTTTCTGAACACGCCTCATAGAAAGAAATAAACCTGGTTTTATAAATGTTAGTCTTTCATCGTGTGATCATAATGCCAAAAGCAACAAATATAATAATCTGAATATCGAAAAGCCGCGTGATCTATCTGGTTTTGAAACTGATACAGGGTTTGAAACTATAAATAGGTGAAGTGGCAGTCTCATTGTCTGATACGACTTTTAAGAACGGTGGAGCAATCGGGCCCACCAATTTGAGAATTTGGCTCCAGTTCACCTTCATTTTATTAGTAAAAGCCAAATTCAACTTTCAACTAGATTACTCAATTAATCTGTATATTTGGTATAGTTCATACTGATCGAGAGCAATTGAATCAAAACTGCCAGTAGATTATATACTATATATTTTGAAAACTATAACTCTATCTTACATGTCTCTGGCCCTTATGTGGCTCCAACACGTTTTCATTATAATCAGGATTTGCAACAATCAGTTGACGCATATAGTGAAAGTGTGTGTTTATTGGTACATTAAAGTGTACAGTACATTGAATTAATAAAGTTTATTACATTTTTGTTTGTTGAAATGGAAAGCAACAACTTAGATAATGCCAGTAAATCGCCTAAGGTGACTGGGTCCAGTGAGGACGATTATATCGATAAGGTTACCCACCACATGCGAATTCTTACTCTTTTAGACGATAATGAGATGGAATTGATCCAAGAAGGGTGGAAATGCATTACAGAATCGGAAGATCTCTTCAGAGAGGCCTTCGCTAATAAACTAGCACAGAAGAAAATGGCGAAAATTCATTTTAAACATGTTGAACATGTAACTATGACTGATGGCGGATTTTCACACGAGTTCTTGAAGAAACACAGTACCTATGTCGTACGTACTATGCATTTAATCTTTGCGGATATCAGAAATCCAAACAGATGGATGCCTGAAATACTTAGAATTGCTACTTTACATAAGCTTTTTGAAGTAACTCTTACAGATTTAAAAAGGTTTAGATGTTGTGTGATAGAAATATTACAGCAGTGTCTGGGAGAAGACGGATACACACCACAATTAAGAGACGTCTGGGACAGAGTTTTGGAATGCATTGAAATTTTTATAAACCAGTTTGGGATTAATTATAAGAATTAAATGTATGTTATGAAACGCCAGAAGTATACAGATGGAAACTACAAGAAGGCAATTTCAGATGACTTTCTTCTTCCTTTCGTTTAATTTAACCTATACGAGAATAGGATGACTATAATTACCATGTATATAAACGGTTTGTTTAAGGTTAAGTGTTTGAGTAGGTAAATCGCTATATTAACATATCATATCATTTAGCGAAAATGTTGGATTTACGTAGATATTTTGAATATAAACGACTTGCCATCATCTGCCACTACTTCCTTACAAAGCACGCGTAAACCTACAACTGTATTCTACCATGTATAAAATTAAGTTAGGCACTTTGGTTATATCCACAGGTTACTATTTTTTAGCAGTTTTTTGTTACCGAGGACCTACAAGAACAACTTTATTAGAAAGAACATACTTTATTAGATACTGTGGAAAATTGAATGTCATTATGACGATCGGTTTTTGTTTTCTGTGTAACGAAATGATGCGATGTCGGCGAAAAAGCGGCCACTCTTATCCTTATCTACTATTTGTTACAGAGCTATACATACGTATCATAAATATAAAAAGTTAAAAGTCTATATTTACGAGCGCTCACGTGATCTGAGCTTGAATTTAGGTACTATCTCGAAAGATGTTTTTCTTTTCTCGCCAGAAGTATCTGGAGGCGCCAGATTGCTCAACTTGAACTGACGTCAGATCACGTGAGTGCTAATAAAGATCATCTTTGGTATTACTAGTAAAATATTTAAGATTATTATTATTAATTTAATCTAAGCCTGCCTACATCGCGTAATAACAAGAAGTAGTTAGGGACAGAGTGGCTTACTTATTTCCAACATTGCTTCCTTTTAAGAGGCAGATAAAAACCAATTGTCATAATGACATGTAATTTTTACATTAATTAAAATAAAGTCTGTTCTTTTCAATGCAATCTTTTGAAATTCCCGGTAAGAAACCCGTTAAAACATAGTGGTCTCCGGATAGTATCAAAGTATCTTAAGTTAATTTAGGAGTATTAATTGAAATATTCGATTTTTCCTAGCGTTTGTTTATGTAGGCTACATGCAGTGAGTTGCATGTTAATTCAAAACTTATAAAAGATAATTAACGTTTAAACCTTTATATAAAAAATTTACATTAGAAGAACAACTCTATTTTGGTCGGATGTAAGTTTTACGAAAGTCTGATCGGTTACTTTCTTTTAAATTTTATCCACTAACCATTTAATGCCTACTTAGTGTTCAGTACGCTATGCGCTCCGTGTTTGTCATAAATATAAAGTTCCATTAATAGATACATCAAACTATAAATAATAACGGTTTTAAAGGTTATAGAAGTTAATAGGGGTTCTAAGTAAATTGATTACGATTTGTTGTCGTAACTTTTCAAAATAATTAGTGAGAGAATGTTTTATCTGTCTTTTATGTTTTATCTGCAATAACTTTAAATGTAGCTGTGGGGTGTTTATAAAACAATTCAGACTGAAATTGGCCAAATTTAAGTCACATTAGAGCCCTCTAGTTTTGCCATTCTTCCTCTTTTTATAAAACCTAAACAAGATGTCTCTTGCTAGGGGTTCCTATTTAAAAATTTAACTTACACCCAAAATATCCAATTTGTTGGGGAAATGGAAAATTCAAATTGTTCGTACATAAAAAAACCTCCTCAGTTTTTGATAACTCCTCATCATATAAACACCCTCTATCCTCCCAAGTAAATCACTCCATCTCGATCTATTTATAAGAAAGTTAATGGGGGGGGGGACTTTTATGACACCCGGTATATATCGATTTCACCTTAGCTTGCTTTTATTTGTTGTATGCGTTACTTATAGCAATTATTAGTGTTTAGGTTTTGTGTTATAAATGAAGTTTTAGTCCCTTCCCAAAAGTTTCGTAACCATTCTTAAAGTTTACATCATAACTTCATAAGTGAAAAGTGTAATACTCACAATAAATTACCAGGGATACCAATATTCTGAAATTTTCGATTTCAACCTTAATGCACTACTTACCCAATCATGTCACCCACAAAAAGTTAAAATTATGAAAGTGCGTAAGACACTCTTTTTAATTTTCTCTAAAAATATAAAACTACAGTCCTTACAAGGATACGAAATTTTGAAAAATATACGATACGAAAACTCATTCAACAGAAACTTGCAGGTTTCAATCTTAGGTATTATTTTACGATATGTTAATAAAGGTCGATTTATCTTCTCGACTTAAAAGGACGCGCACCACCTACTTAGCCTGCATTGCCGGTCGAATGCAAATTATATTGCTTCATAATTTTTCACATTTCCAGAAAGTTGCGCATACTTGTTGCAAAGTTTATTTGAAAGATTATTCGTCCCTTTAGAATATTAATGATTGAAAGTTTGTTTACAGTTCAGTGTAGTAATAAACAATTTCCAATAAATTAAAACCATGTAACAACTTCGTATTCACTACTGTACACATAAGACATGGACCCATATTGTACTTTTTATTGTTTAAAATTTGTTATTGACAATGGAAGAGATTATGACAATTAGAAATTATAATATGATGATATGACATTGATAAAATGTATAACAGTACTTTTCGGGGATTAAAATCTCCTCACCTGACGAAGAGGACAGATTTCAATCTTCGAAACGTCGTGTTATACATTTTGTAACATATAACGAGGTTAGCACGCAATAACCAACCACTGACAAAAGATCCGTGGCTGAAATAAATAGCAATCGTGTTATTTATTAAGTGGATGTCATAGAGAGAGTGAGCATGTAATTTTTACATATAGGTTATGTTTGTTGTGATTCCTAACTTAGGCATGTAAAAACACTTTGGTATGTTTTGTTATATTATAACAGATGTAGTAATTAAGTTTTAGGTTATTTATCGGCATGAGCAAAATATCAGATGCAAATCTCGAAACGTAGTGTTACTGATGTTTTGTACCATTAAAAGGTTCAGTAAATCAAAAAACAACCCTGTTACATTCAAAACCTTCCTTCGTTAAAAAGAAAACTTCAAAAAAAAACTAATTACTATAATGGATTATTATAATAAAAATTAACAAAAAATCGATCAGGTGCTATATAGGCTATGTGAGGACAACTGTCCATACCACCTTCTTCTGGATCCACCACAGCGTATTACACTTCGAGTCTTTCCTTTCAAAAACCAAGCAAGCTATCCAATTTTAAATGTGTTAAAATAGATAATTGATTTTATTTTGGTTAAAATAAATATATTTGACCCTACTTTGTGTGAATAAGGTAACGAATCCATCCTAGACGTACATAAATACTATTCCATTCCAAGTTTACATTAAAAGTTTTTGAAATTATAGCTGTTATTGAGTTTACTTATCTTCATGCTACGGAAATGTAAACGTCTATAACATTTTGCAGATTTAATGTTTAAACATTAACGAGATATCATAAATCCCTAGCAAACCCAGAGTAGGCTATTAATATGAAAAATCGATCTGGCCTTGTCACTTCGAGACATACTCTCCAACGCCATTTGCAACCTATCCCAGTTTAACTTTTTTTAAATAGACCATTTATTTGTTTGAACATAAGTTGTATGAATATGAATTTAACCTACTTGGTTGAAAGAACAATTATTAATCAAGTACCATTTATTTACAGACGTATTTCTCATTTATTTTAATAATATCCATAGTAATGTTGCTTAAAATCTGTGGATTTGTTGAAAGTCCAGTCATCCAGAGTTGTTGAGTGGAATATGAATTTTACACTAAGGTTCTGTGCACTTAGCATCAAAGCTATTTATGAGCTTATGAACTATGCTCAGTCAAAATTAGTTCTATACCACGAACATGCCATAGTTTATTAAAAACCCCTTATCATGAATCCTTCTGAGAATAAAATATAGCTAATCATAAAGAATCTGATAATTATGTTTAAGTTTTGGCTTTTGGTTTGTTCCTCATTTATTCCATTTGGTTCCAGCAACGAATTGATAATTGGATTTATGTAGAACGCATGTTAATTTTCTGTAAAATCTATCCATTAGGGTTTGCGAGCGTGATCGTGATGATCCTTAATCACTAATATAGTAGGACTTATTTAATAAACTCAATGCATTAAGTAGATTAAAGTAAGCAGAGTGAATCAAGTTACATTTTGCCCTGATATATTAGTTAAATAAACAGAATTCCTGAGTGAATTTCTTACTATACCGTCAGATACAGTCTCTTAAATTATCAGTGTGCTTGAATTACATAGACAGAGGAATAGCATAACGAGATGTTGTATGTTTACATGTAGATGGAGTATTTAGAGCTAACTAACTGTGCTTGATATTGTTATCCCTGATATTATTATATCTCAGCTTGTAAGACACCTGCATAATGAGTTCTTTACACATTAAGAGCTCAAAACAAAATTGAACTAATATAAATTGACCTGTAGATTAAATAGTATAAAATTTAACAATTGCCTAAACAGCTTTATAAACCAGTGCACAATGCATGGTTAATTTGAAGTTAACAATTCATTAACGTACAAATAATTATGGAACAGATATTTAAAAAGTTTTCCATTTAAATGTACTTGAAAACGTATTGGTTGGATTAAAATGATATTAAATATTTAATTCAAATGAAACTCAAGTTATAATAAAATTAAATATTTTACATCAATTCCAATCTACTTATTAAAAAAGACAATGTTGTATGTTGTTTAAAAGCAATATGACCGTATAATAATGTATAAGGCTATACATTATTAACAAGTTATTTGATACATAGTAATAGCATTGGCCTTTCAGTGGTAAATAACTGTTATTAAAGCCATCCCGCTAGGATGGTACTGGAGTAATTTACTCTGCGGGGCTCCAGAGATTATTACGTCTGTTCACAATGCAGCTTCAGAAGCCTGACAGATGTACACAAATGTCCATAAATACTCCCTGCGCTTGAAAATTAAAATTAAATTCTGCAATAAACCAAATGGAATCAGTCTGTCAATATGGATATGCATTTTATAGCATGTACTGTGCAATAAATATGGCTAGATCAAATAGGATTATTTTGAATTCTTCTTGAGAAAATTATTAGTGAATATGTTATTCTCTTACTTATATTTTCTTAAAAAATGTATTTTCTTAAGTCATCGATAGTAAAGTAGGTACATGAAATTTTTAAAAAGCTAAAATCCACGTACGTACTGCGTATATTTAGCCATTTTTGTTTGAACCTGATCCAAACATTGTTTAAATTTCCTAATTTAAACACCTGTATTGCCTCGTGAAGCGATACAAAAATAATCTTTTAGACTTGGCTAGTCAAACTATTAATTAAGCGCTACTTAGAAATGAATAACCCTTATTGAAACCAAGTATAAATAGTTTGTTATTAATTCATATACAGTATTTCGGAGTCTAATAATCATGTGTTCACATTTTTCCACTATCCTCAGGTAACATGTAGCTGGCATAAGCCTGCTTATAAAACATTACTAATAGTTTTGAGTTTATGTTGTACTCTTCATTGGTAGCTATAGAGGCAAAGGTGGTATTATGGGCTACCATTTTGATTTTCCTTCATAAATACCTTCATTATGAACTAATCTTTCCTAAAATGGAAACAATTAAACTTTATGATGTTGTAAACAAGTGTAACACAACAAAATTTAGTTTAATAAAAAATTTTAATGTAGAAAAAAAAAATATTCTTTAAAAATGACAAAATTTCAAAATTACAAGTTGTGGTGGTTAAATGGGCTACGTTAAAATGTCATAAAAATCAAACTACTCGTTAGTCTAAACAGTATTACACAAACAGAAAGTCCATTTCTTATTTAAAAATGTAAATTTCTTAAAATAGTCTATAATCGGATTTCATTTTAGACTTTATTTGGTCTACAGAAATCGCAAATATAATGTTCGGTTTCGCAGCCAGCACAGCCATTGTGAGCCCACATTCCACACATTGAACCCATAGTTTTCCTTTCCTATCATTTGAATATAACTCATCACAGAAAATACAGGGAGCGTCTTCACTTGTGGGGATTTCAACTCCTATTGGTAACTCTAAAACTTATTCTACAGAATCTATTGATCCTTCCTCCGAGATAACTGTGCATGTTTCTAGGTTGAGCTTCCGCTTTACGGTCTGTGTTATAGATCCTTGTTTCATCTTTCCATGATCACCTTGCTCTTGTTTTATAACTTTCTTTCTCCCTAAAACTGCATTACTTTCTTCCATTTTCCTCTTTTTATCTGCTTTTTTTTCTTCACGGATGTTCACCTTCCTTTGCTTATCACCTTCCTTTTCCTCACCTTTTCTCTTAGCTTCTTCCAAATTTAATTTATATGGTGACGATGTTATAACTGCTGCTTTTGCTGGTTTGAGTCCTTTATTTGTCAATCTTTTCTTGTTTTTTGGAACAGGTAAAATGTCTCTTGGTGAAACCATTGCCTTTTTCATTGACATGGATGACATGCCTGAAGGACCAGCTTCTGCTAGGTCTTTAGCACAGGGTGTGTTGCTCTGGACTGCGCTAGATTTCTGAAGCTGTTGTGTGCTCCCAGTGGCTTGGGGTGCGGTCCCTTGGCCATTGATAATGTCCTCTTGAGGCGCAAGACATGGAGTGTTTATGGATTTCTTCCTGCCCTTATGAGCACGAAGAGTGTCTATGTCCAACTCTTCCATATTTGAAGTTCCAAAGTCCACATTTGAAAAGAAGTTTCGGTTGCATGGATTTATTCCACAAACGTCGAAACCATGGACGGCTATTTGACCACTTTGGCACCTTAGATAGGCTTTTCCAAACAGCTCAGCTATGTTATACGGTCCGAGTGGTTTATCATTATGGAGCATCCATTGCCTAACATTTTCACTATAATGATGTTTGAGTGGAGACATGAATGATTTGTCTAGTGGCTGCATCTTGTGAGAGGTATGGGGCGGTAAGCTAATTATTGTTTTGTGGTTGCGTCTTGCAATATCTACGACATCAATATTCTTAGTGTGGGTGTTATGCCCATCAAGGATAAGAAGAACCGGACTTTCCTTTGTAGGGTTAACTTTTTGATGAAATGGTTTAACCACTCGGTGAATAAATTTCCTTGAATCCAACCAGATGGATGGGCTCTTACTATGGAACCAGGAGGGGCACCTTTCATCAAGACATCTGTCATGTTTTTCCTAGGAAAAATCATCAGTGGTGGAACAAATGTCCCACTGGCGCTCATACAACACACAACAGTCACAAGAGACCCTCTTTCGGCAGCACTTAAGGCACCAACTTGCCGTTTACCTTTAAGGCCCACAACTTTAGGTACCTTACTCTGTACGACGGATAAACCGGTCTCATCCACATTAAATATGCGGTCAGGAGCATAGTTGCACTTTCTTAACTCTGCCTCTAGGATATCAAAAAAACCCATGAACAGCATCTTCATTGAAGCAATTAGCTCTAGAAAATGACAATTAGCTGTTGGTTTTAGAATAGACAACACATCCTTATGAAGGTGTAAAAAGTGGTCAAACCACGCTCTGCCAGCCATTCCAATACCAGAAAATGGATGGTCCACTCCATTCCTTTCGCACAGTTGAAAGGCTAAACGCCTAACATCATCTCTCGTTAGACCATAAAACTTTTGTTCCATAAGAAGCAAATAGTGAACCAGTTCGTCTTCCATTTCACTGGGCATAATTGGTTTCCTTCCCAATTTTCTTGAAACCGCTTCTTCAGGAGGTGTTCCCAGATGAACTAGTCTTTGAAGCGTAGTCCGAGGTACCGAAAATTCTTTGGAAGCTTTTAAAAAGCCTATCTTCTTCTCTGACACAGCTTCAATTGCCGCTTACATTTTGTCTTGGTCCCAACATTGCCGATTATGTTTCTTCTTACGTGGATTTAAAACTTTCCTAGGCATCTGTAACAGAAATCTTGAAGGGGTTGTAATATGGGCTAGACGGATACAGTAGCCCATATAACCACCACAGTGAATGCCCATATTGCCACCTTCGCCATCTTGGAAAGAAACGCGACCCATCAGTTGAAAACTACTTATTATTAACTATGTTGTAGTGCTAAACCAATACCTATATATTTTACAGTTCGTGGATAGGAAATTTACGACAATATACATACAAATAATACTTGCAATAAGGTATAAATCCTTACCTTTCAAAGTTTTCAGTTTCACGAAAACACAAAAACGTCAATCACTCAACTACTGCTCAACTAAATGCGTTATAGTTTCCTAGCGGCTCTCACACAAACTACTACTTATAGTCCCTGCGTTCACCGCTAGAATTCGCTGGATTGTTTACCAGATAGTAGGGTAGCCCATATTGCCATCTATAGCCCATAATACCACCTTTGCCTCTATAATGTATAGTTCAGCTAATGGCAGATTTGTTAAGCTTATCATAATTACTCTGGAAAGTAGCGAGGATTGAGGTATCAATGTGATGAGTCTTTTGCCACTCCGATATTAAATTGTGTAGTCTATATACACACATTACTACTTAGCGAGATTTACAGTAGGTCTTCATATTTTAGATTAAAAACTCTGTGAAAATGGTAGTAACTGACGTTTACCGTTTGCCTAAGCCTATAGCCACCTGAAGGGATATACCTGTATGGTTGGAGACCATAAAGTATGTTCCTCAGCCCCTTGCTACGTGTGGGAATATAGTAGAGAGTTACGAAGGAGCATTTAGTGCTGCGTGCGGAGACTTCTGGTAGCTGGTTCACCTCAGGCATGCATGGGTTATGTTTGGAATAGGCTGTATGTAGAAGATTGGTCATGCGTTGAGCAAACGTAATCCAGGCTATTTATCTAGGAGCCCCTGTATCTCACTGCATTGCAGAGATCCTGAGGAGAATATCGTGCGCCTTGAGGATCGCCAAGGAATGGTCTGCAAGATGCGCGCCGTTGAGGTGGTTAGTCTATTACTGCCCCCAAAACTCCTCTTTAGGTGTGGTCGTTAATTTAATTCCGTACTGAAGTGAATTGGGTTCTCGTTGTGTCAGAGCCACAACCAAAACACCAAAGGGAAGCATATCCTAACCAATCAATCGTTCCCGTTTTTTATTCCGTTGTTTTCTTTACCAGTGCCTTTTTGAATCTAGGAATTACCCAGTCTATTAATGGTTGAGCCGATTATATTAATTTCATGTGAGAATTCTTTTCACAGGTAGAAAATTCATCTCAAGATATAGTTGTTTTCTTTATCTGTGCGGCAGTTTTATTCTAGAATAATAAATAAAAATTAAATAGTTTTGAATGTAAATAAATGTATTTACGTATATCCATAGGGTTAATTGTCAATCAGGGCCTTATGGCTCTACATTGGCCCTATTGTACTATATGATGAAAATACAATCACTTGTATGTTTTACGGTTCTTAAATACCTCGAAAATAATATTTTTAATTTACTATTCAAACAGATGATATTATACTAAGTCGTTGAGTATAAATAACACATAAACTAATGTAAACATATAATAGTTCACGAACACTCAAAACTTGTACAAAACAATATTAGTGGGTTTTGTTTTATTTAAGTAGTCTCTAACTAAACTGAATTGAGTTTTTCTAGTAGATAATGTCAGTTTTATAAATTAGGTCCTTTAAATAAACATTCCGATGTTAAGATTCAACATAAATATTTTTGTTGTTGTTTATTTAAAATTTGGAACATATGATTATTTATTGATCTTGTCTCTAAATATTTCTTTAATTACAGAAACATTAGGTCCTTTCTGTAAGTTATGTTCATTAAACAGTTGTATAATGAGTATGTCTATTATGCATTAAAGAATGACTCATTTGGTGAAGGATTTCAGGCTGGCGACTAGGCAGATCAGTTTGGCGGGGCGGAGAAGAATGCAATTTAGACGGGAACCGCCTTAGGACTGTGGCATTCCTTCAATAGCATGAATTGCCAGTCAGATACTTTGGAATGAGCCTTCAATTGGACAATAAGGGTGGCATTTTGTTCAATATATTTTAAATATAACTGAACTGCTGTTTATTGGTTTTCATGTTTTAAACAGTAAATGCTTTTTCTAAGCGAATCATAGTGATTGCTCTGATTTTTATTCGAAACGCACCGAAATTTTCCATGACAACAAAAGCAGAAGTTTGTGTGTACTTAATTCGTTTTACTTAACTAAACACCATATATATATATATATATATATATATATATATATATATATATATATATGCATCAATATTTTTTATCTGCATTTATTTACACACAGGGCGAGGAATATATTACGGATCATACAAGTTTAGTAAGTTTAGTAAAACATGAATAGTAGGAGTAGTAATTATATTATTAACAATGGCAACAGCATTCTTAGGGTATGTACTCAAATAGAATTATTTATTGAAGAAATAGATATAAATCCTAAGTTGAAAATGGATGAATAAGCTATAACTTTTCGAATAGATGATTGATATATGTATATATAATAATAAATTTATTTCCAAATAACAACAAATAATTACAATAAATCCAACAGTAATACAATAATTCAAAATAAGGTAAACATTACATAGCATATATAAAAAAACATAAAATAGCATATACAAAAACCAATAATGATTTGCTCAGGCTGACCAATTAATTTTACACTTACCAGTTTAATTAAAAGGAAAATACAATGAACATTATTTTTTGTTGGTTGTTTTTGGAAAAATGAAACCTCCAAGGCAAAGCCTGATTGGAGGAAATAACGTGTACTTATTGGATAAGAAATTGCCGTCAAGTAATACAGGGCTCTATATTCCAGTATCATTGACCCAACTCCCTAAGAATTAAAAATAGTATATGAAATTTGAATTCTTATAAAAGACATTATTATGAATTATATTAAACAATTTAATAAGTAGGCCTCATTGAACAATATATAAAGAGAGACCTAGCAAAAAAGTTGTATCCTGAGTTAACAAAAAATTAATGTCCTCCTCCGTAGACTAATGGTTATAGTCTCGGCTCTCTAAACCGAGAGATCACGGGTTCAAATCCCGGGGAGGTCCAATCAGGCATAGACACGATTCATAGTGTACTTTGTAAATAAATACTTAGACACGATTGATAGTGTACTTTGTAAATCAAAAATACCAGTGTAATAAAAATATCAGTGTACAACCGTAGCCAGCATAGCTTAAAAGCTGAGGCTTAAAAAAGAAAAAAAAAAAAAAAAAAAAAATTAACCGCTTTAACTAAACGTAAATATCTAGAAATATTAACAATAATAAATAAAAAATCCGACCTATACTCAAGCACAAGAATTTCTTCACAAATCTCACAATAGAATATCATCAATATGTATACTTATATTCACTAATACAACTATGAACATGTACACATACATATTCTCAATACACACACATACATTCACATTACACTTGCATATTCACAAAAATACATGCACACACACACCCTTACATACAAATAGTATAGAATAATTTATAAAAATCACAGTAATTGTTAGAAGTAATTTTTCAACTTTGGATTTCAAATAGCAATTCATTTATATCTTGCACTGTGATTAGCCAATCTTTGAGTTTTCTAATAAATTTGTGTGAAGTATCTAAAATTTTTATTTCATAGGCAATCTATTGAATATCAGAGGGGCTAAAAAAGTTATAATGTTTTAGTGAAAAAGGTTTTTGATGGTCTAGGTACAGCTACATTATCAGAATTTCTTAATTTTTCCTTTATATGCATTATAACAATCATGACTATTACCTACTTCTGTTAAAAAAAAAAAAAACCTTCATAACTTTATAAACATACATATTTCTTATTGGTAATACCTTTAATGACCTAAATATATGGCCAAGAGGAGTCATATTTATTTCCTTTAGCTACTATTCTTACAAATACTTCTGCATTGTTATGAGTGGTGGTTTTAAATTGGTTATGTAAGTTCCACCCCAGCACTCTATACCATAAACTTATTCGGACTGTGAACCAAAGAAAAATAAAGTGTCCTCATTAGGGCCATTTTTACACATCTTCTTAAAAAGTAAAAGATCCTAAGAATATTTATTAACTTTGTTTTTAATCGATGAAATATGTGTTTTTCCAATTTAATTCAGAATCCAATAATCACACCTAAATATCTAATACTGTCTTCTTGTTTTATCTCTGCACAATATTCACTACATAGGTCCCACCATTGCAGAGACAAGTAGCGCATTTATAAACAATTTTATCAGAAAAAACCAATTTCCCTCTGAGGCTAAAGTTTATATAATTGGTTTTTACTTACACTAAGGACTAAATTATTATTGGTAAACCACCAACGCAAAGCTTCCAAATCAGAATTCATGTTTAGTGCAAATTTCGTCTAAATTGTCACCAGCATAGCTCAGAGCTGTATCATCAGCAAAGGAAACTACTTGTCCATGGAAGTCCCCTTTACATAAGTCGTTTATGTAAATTAAGAACAATGTAGCCCCCTAACACTGAACCTTGAGGAACTCCATGTTTAAATCTCACCAAACTGACTAATATTTCCATTGATTTTAACACACACTGCTTTCTTTTGGATAAATAACTTTTGAAACCAATCATAAACCACTCCCCTTATACCACAATTGAAAAGTTTTTTGAGCAATATTGAATGATTTACTGTGTCAAACGCGTTCTTAATGTCTAAAAATAGACCACTACTCGTTTTCCATCATTTAATACCTCTAGATACCCTATCCATAAATTCTATCAAAGCAATCTCGGTATTTAGACCTTGTCTAAATCCAAATTGATTTTTTATGAAAAATCTGATTTTATAAAGAAATTTTATTAGCCTGACTTTCATTAATTTTTCATATATTTTTTGAAAAAGATGATAACAAGGATATAGGTCTATAGTTATTGCAATCTGTTCTTTCATTTTTCTTATGTATTGGAATCACTAATCCTTCTTTTAATTTGTCCGGAAAAACGCCCGATTGAAAGCTAAAATTAATAATATACAATAAAACAGGCAGAAAATGTTTTATAGGTTTTCTTAATTAATGTGGAACTAATACCATCAATACCAGGGGATTTTCCGTTTTTTAATAACTCAATAGTTCTTACAAGTTCATTCTCTATAATAGGATCTATAAAAATGGATTGTGTTATAGAAACTTCACTAAACTTATTTTTTAATGTCAAGCAAATGAATGTCCTGATTATCACCACACCTGCTTAATCCATCAGCCACTGATAAAAAATAGTCATTGAATTTATTCGCTACTTCACATGGATCACTAAAGATTACACCATCAATTTCCCAGTTTAATATCTACATTAGTATTAATAACCTTCTGACCAGTCACTTCTTTCAAAAATTTTCCCACGTTCGTTTTCTGATCTTTCTTACTGTTTTCAAATAGTTGAGAGTAATAATTATTTTTCATGTTTCATATATACATACACTACGATTTAATTATATATATACACGATATAACATTAAATCGTTGAATATGAATAAAATATTAACTAATGTAGATGAAAGATCACTTACACTCAATACTTACAATTGCACAGACACAAACAATATTTATTGTGTTTAGTTTATTTAATTAGTAGTTTATTTTATTCACATTTTTGCGAGTCATTTTCCATAGTAATTACTGCGAATTTGCGACTGTGAATAATTTAGATTATTTAAAAGAAAGAATACACATAACTGTTCTGCCATCTTCTTTCTTACTCGCGAGAAACGAAAATTCGTTAGTTTTGTTTAGAGGTAATTTCAACTATTTCAAATACTTAAGTACTGCAAGTAATAAAATTAAAAATTTCCTCCTACATTTTCTTTTGAATTAATGTCATGTAATTGTTTGTATTGTTCAATTTGTTCTGTTCCTCCTATACTACTTCAAAGCCAGAATTCCTCCAATCAAATGCAGTGTTTAAAAGGTCACTTTTCATCCTACTATGGTCTGCATGATTTTAAAGATTGAAGAAAAGATACTTATCTACTCATTGAATGGGTATCGATTGACATAATGATTTGTGTATATGCCTTAGATTGAATTATTTTGATATATTATCTATGTTGTGAGGGATTGATTTAGTACTGTACTTTTACTCGTACTAAGAGATAATTATCCTAATAAAACTAGAATAATGGAAATAAGCTGTGTTCTAAATTCTGGGTATTAACTACACACAGTGATCATTTTTGTATGAAAAGCAAGTTCCCATAAGTTTCTTTTATCGTATCACCAATCATGGTTGCTCACCTGTTTAACTGTTGTATACATTTTTATTTTGAGGTTATGGCACGAATAACCAAATAACGATTGGATTCATCCTCTTTTCTCCAAAGACTACTTCATTATTAATCTTTCTTCATTCTGAAGGGTCGTCCCCTCCTTCACTTATGACTGTTTCCTAAAGTATTTTTATCTGTTTCTGAATATTGTGCAATTAGTGCTTTATAATTAAACGTTTATACGGATTTAAAGATCCGTGGTAATAAAGCTATCTGTCACACAAGACGTAGTCTCTGAACCAAACGGGAAGTCTTCTTTGTCGCTGTATTTATTGACATTGGTTGGTGTACTTGCGTAAGCGGTAATGCCAGCGACATAAATTTACGTTTTTTGAGTGTTTTACGTTATGAGTATAAAGAAAGATCAGTACATGCATATATACATACCATGTATATATATATATATATATATATAATATATAAAATACATTATATTTTATTTATACTTAACCTTAGCTATCTCTCTAGTTATATTCGTCAAATAGTTTAGTGTCACATTTCGCTTTTCAAATTACAACTTTGGCCCACTTCCATTTGTAAACTGATTTCACTAGAATTGAAAGAAACCAATTCTGTTGAAACTATGTCTTGAAGAATAGGCTTCAATCATGAAATACAGGGTGTCAATTAAGTCTGGAACCTCTTTTTTAAGTTTTGAACCACAATAGAAAGAAATACCAAAGTTCACACGTGCTTACTGCTGATAGTAACGCACACATCTGCCCAATTACCGACCGGATAATCCCTTTGGGGGACGGTCCACAAGGAGTCAGACAAAATTCTTAAATAGCAGCATAGGTCATGGTTGATATTAAATTAAAGGTTTTACTTAGCAGAGTACAATGCCGCAAACCGGTCTTTAAAAGGTGGATTCATTCAGTAGTTATAGCTATTTGAATTTTAAAACAATTGTATGATTCTATCTGCAACTTTCACATTCTAACAGTAGTTGTGTTATTGATAATAATTATTGATTCCTGGCTTCGATTACTACATTGTCAGATGATGGGAGGGGAACATTTTGAACACTTACTTTGATCACAGGTACTTAAAAATTGGTGTTTACTTGTAATACTTAATAATTTACATTGTTCAATTGTTTTAAAATTCAAATAGCTATAACTACTGATTGAATCCACCTTTTAAAGTCCGGTTTACGGCATTGTACTCTGCTAAGTAAAACCTTTAATTTAATATCAAACTTAAACCTATACTGCTATTTAAGAATTTTGTCTGACTCCTTGTGGACCGTCCTCCAAAGGGATTATCCGGTCGGTAATTGGGGAGATGTATGCGTTACTATCACCAATAAGCATGTGTGAACTTTGGTATTTTTTTATATTGTGGTTTAAAAATTAAAAAAGAGGTTCCAGACTTAATTGACACCCTGTAGATTAAATAATAATTTAAATTCAACAGTATTTTTAGATATTACATTGATATATAGTCGGTTTCAAATGAGAATAATAATCCTTATTTTTAGATTTTACACATATAAAAAATAAATCAGGTATATACAAGATCCAATAACTTACAATAAAACCAATGATACAAAAAGTGAATTTTAATTTATAATGATTAAATATGTGCAATAAACTATACATTGTGACACTTAGATGGAGTCTAATGGTGGAAACTGTATTCAGTGCAGGGTTTAACAAGGTGTAAAACAAGCGTTTAATTAATTATATCACGCCATTACAATTCTGCTGTAAATTACCCACATCTCCCTTACTAGTAATCTAAATTAATTCTGTCCATATAGTTAATGTCGTCATTAAATGTTCAATTTTTATGTTTGAAACCAACCATTCGATCCATTTGATTGTTTTAGTGTGTTTTAGTTCAATATTTGTTGGAAAAGCCACTTTAACAAGCATGAACAAATATTGTTATAGATCAGTTCTTAAAAAAAATTCACTAAAATATGGGGTTTGGTTGATTGAATTTAAAAATGTTACTTTATCACAAAATTAAAAATATAAATAAAGAGGCAGTTAAATTAAGCCGAATTGAAGATATATGTTACAACTCATTTGGAGGAAAGGCACCCTTCATTTGTAGCTGTGATATCGAAATTTTGAACTGGAAACGTATTATTAGTTTAGAAGGTTTATTTTTATAACGCTGGTAATATAACAACCTCTATGTTAGTATAAACCTTTCATAATTATTAAATAGTGTAAGTTAAAAGTATGGATACACTCTGTTTAGTTTTTGAGCTGTCACTTTGTGTTGGGTTGAGATAGAAAGCTCTAGTCCCTACTGTTCTTCTTTTAGAAATATATTTCAAATGAAGTGTCACTTAATGGGTCTTTACATATACAAATTTTATAAGTTCAAAAGTAGTTTCTAAAATTATAGTTTTCAAAACCTATTTTATGTAGATTCACGATCTAGGAAAAATATGATTTGTGTGTAAAAGTTTACAGTTTTAGATTATTATTAATGATCCACACCGCGAAATAACTAGCAAAATATTTTCTTCATAGTACATTAAATATTATAATCATACCAAGCACTGTTATTTTAATCGGTTAGGAATTACGTTTGCAAATGTCTCACAAATTTTGCTGCGATTTTTAATTTACTCCTGAAAACTATATAAGACTGAGTACTTTTGTAAGGACAAAGATTTTTATAAATTAGTTGAAAATTGTAAAGCTCCACCCGTTTTGCACTGCGATGCGTAATAGCTGAAATAAAATCCCTCATATTAAAAAATTGAGATAGTCACAATTTTTTATTTATTCCATTTTAACCCCGATGGCAAATTTAAAATGCTGTACAAACTGTACTTGTTGCTGTGAACTATTAGCTGCACTAGTTTGTTCCGGGATATTGAAAAAGTTTTTGAAACTACTAATATAAAGAAGTTCCATTTTTGGTCTACGTTGTGCAACATTTGAGATAAAACTATTAACCAAGTTGAAAAATTTGATCGGTTGAAACCTTAACGAATTCATCCAAGGCGTGTGTACTTGCTATTTTAGCCAAATTGTTTGTTTTAAACCATTTATAAACTAAGCACTTCATAGTTCAAACTTCTCATCGTTTGGCCCTGGGTAAATAACTTATCCAAGGCATGTGCAAGTACTATTCACGTGTTAAAGATTTGAAAAAGCAAAAAATCTGGAAACTTTGAGGATTATATCTATACACACGTCTTAAAAACTCCAGTTGGTCTCATCGATTCTTTATTTCATTAAATTTATTCTAGGAGTAGATTTTAATTATATGAATATAAGGAACAATGTAATTATTGTTGTGGTATTGGGTACACACATGTAATCAGTGAGGAACGACTTTTTAAAATAGAAACAATTTTCTTCGATACTTAATATTAACTGGAAAGGATGACATGCGAGGCATAACTTGTTGCTGACCTATATCCATAACACGAAGAGGCAATATAAATGGAGAAACTATATTATACCGGTATTATCTACATTTATGTGAAGCTTATGTAATATAGGTTACTCTGTTCTATAGCCCTGAGGCATCTAATAGCTCTGTATATTGCACAGCACTAAGGAGTAACTATTCCATTGCTGTTAACGTAATTGCTACATTATTAATTGCGTATCACTTACTTTTAATTGAAAATTAAATTTGTATAACAAAATATCCCTGCAATATTAATTATTAAAATTAGGATATGTAATTTATTAGCAAAACATTAGCATATGTTGTTTTGACCACTTTAATAGAATTATCATTAATAACAAAACAAAGTAGGAGTACGCGTTCTTAAAAGCACACGTATTGCTTGATACGCTTCGCTGAAATTGCATGGAACATGTCATCTGTCAAAATGTAAACTGATTGTACTCAGTTTGTATACACATTTCTATATCCTGGAATTTTCCTTTTGCCATCATGGTTACCCATAAGACCAATCTAATAATGTTAGTAGATGCTCACCCAAGTCCATTGTACAGACATGCAGTATTATCTAACTCAATGTTTTTAGTATAAAAGAAAGCTTCACGCAAAATTTAAAATCTATAAGTTAATTCGTTCTCGAAATATCGTGCGGACAGACAGACATAAATAAAAAAAATCGAGCCACTAAAGTGATAGGCTTCGATAACGCTCAGCAAATGTTTGAAATAGCATGTGTAGGTTGTTTCTTAAAAGCACACCCCAATTTACAAAGATTACATAAATGATCCACTCTTGTTGATATAAAGTTTTACATAAACTATAAGAACCAAAACGGGCGTGTGGATTAATATTAAATACGTACAGTAGTTGGTTCACAACTTGGGTTAAGGTAACGTATAAAAGGAATACGATGATCCGAGCATTCTACTTGAAATTAACTGGCCCTAAACACGGTCCACAATTATAGTTCACAGGGATGAAATACCCCTCTGTACCCTGATTGGGTTGACCTACTAAGAAATTAATGGTGTAAATCTTCAACCCTTGCATTTTGGGAAAGCCGGTTTCCAAGCGGTCTAAGGCGCCAGATTTGTTTCTGATTTTGGGAGAGATCCTGTCTTTCACCGTTGCACTTATTATCACTATTGTTGACATTGCACTTTAACGACTCTATCCTTATTCTGTTTAGAAAGATCTTCGCACAGGTCAATGGGTCAAGGAGGCGGGCAGAATAAGGCTAAAAAGAGACCGGCCACTCAGTTTTTGTTTAAAAAATTGGACATATTCTCCACATCTTTGGGAAAAAGTATTTACTAACCTCATACTGCTAAATTGCAGCACTACAAGAAGAATGAAGGTTTATCAGTTATTTGTATCATTTATGCTGTGTTTAATTTTACTGCATGCAATTAAATACTCAGAAGAGATTTACATCAGTGACCAATCAAATCATGGTCTAATAATGGTTTTATTAATGTAGTTTCGAAATAATTGTTATACTGCTTGGTCAAGGAATAATCATTATTTAGGCTAAACTCGAACAGCACTTAAAATACCATTTCAATACTATACGAGTTAACCCAGATTGGAAATTTATATGATATGGGTTTAAGCTCTTTCCAATTCTGCTGAATTGGGTTACTCACACAGTTCGTTGAATAATCAGATTTAGTGGCAATGCCCGAACTATCAAAATAATATGTAGTTGTGTTTCATGTTCCATTTAGAAAATTGAGCTGTCTCGTTACTCTTGTAAGTCGGGTATTTATTTGCTATTTATTTATAAACAATTTTTAAGTCGTGGACAGTAGAAAAATATTTTCAGGAAAAATGGATGACTTTACTCAAAAAGTTTTTTTAGTAATATGGTTTTTGTTATAGCATAGTTCTAAGAAGGTTATAATAAAACTGCAGAAAACACTTGTTTATAACTTCTTAGTGTAAATATCATACCATAGCCATTAATCTTTATTGTACTTACTCTTAATCAGTCTTTTATTGTGACAAAATCTTCAATATCTTTGAACAGTGTAAATTTACCTGTGTAATTCTACATAGATGTCTCGATGTCTCTGAATTAGTATATAATTTGTGTTAAAATGAGACTTACTCTGAAAATAGATTCTTAAGACGATTTTCAGATGAGTAATAAATATTCAGGTTATAACTTATGATTAAGTTTTGATTATAGAATTTTGAGATCTGATTTTAAAACATAAATGGAGTGCCGTGTCTTATCAGGCTGGCACATTTACTGATAAAAGGAGAAGTTCTTATGTGTGATAGTAACACGTCGTCTTGGCGTCAGACGAAACACGAGTATTCGCCAAGAATGTAATGGTGTCGGGAAGACGACGCGAAGCACCGCCTCGGTCAGTTATACTCAGTTTTATTACCGCACATAAATCGTATACGTGACTCAGACAGTCTTGATATCTGTGGAACACAACACCCTCTCTGCTACACCATTGACGTCTCACTTCACTGAGAAAACTTCTCTAGTTTTGGAAAACCGTGATATTTTAAGATATTTAATATTTAAAAGTTTAGAAACCATTGTATGAAAATAAAACAGAACCGTTTAGCATTTCAATTCGTCTAATTCATTTGGATTTTAAGTCTAAGGGCTGTAATCGACGACTAACCGATCCAGATTAAAGTCGAGGACAAAATACTTCTTTAAACTTATAGTCTACCTGTACTTTGCCGAACCTCCCACTGTTTTATCATTCCTTACCATAACAATACAACATAACTGAGTGGCCAAAGCATATTTGAGACCGAAACAACGCTGAAGCGAAATAAGACATTACATAAGTAATGGTGAATACGAAAAAAATTCTTTCAAGTTCCATAAATAATAATTTGCCAAAATTAATAAATATATATTATTTTATTTATTATATATTGATAAAGTATATTTTTAGAAGTCATGGGATATATCTTAGGGCAGTCTTGGTGATATTCGGAGTCTAATTTAACGCTCAGAAAAAACCTCATGAAGTAACAATCAATATAATTGAACTCGATGTTGTGTCATATAAATAAAGCTTCAAATAAAATTTCAAGTATATATGCCAGTTAATGTTTAAGATACATTGCGGGCAAACAGACAGAAATGAAATTCATACATCATCTCAAGTTGTAGGCTTCGCTAACGCTTACACACGGTACAAAATGAACTAATCATTTGATGGAATACAAAATTATCATTATTTATTTCGCTACAATATGTATTACAAGGTAGGAGATTACGTTACGTCACATACAGCGTAACAGACTCTGTATGCTGAAATTGCATGCAAAAGTCAAGCCTACAGATGAGATCTTTATTAAGATATCTTGCCACCTGATGCGTTCAAATTAATGTTCATTTAGTTGAGTTTTATATCAGTGTTTAAATAATAAAAGTCTACCCACCAAGCTATCAAAATATGATATTGTATGTGTTGGGGTGGGCAGGCAACATGTGTTAATATGCCACATTTTAAAATCTCAAAAGACTCAGCTTTTAAAAGCTTTATTAATTCTTCAAATTTATCGTTGTCATCGTGATATGTATTACGCTTTTCGTAAGCTTTGCCCGTCCATGAGCACTTCTGGTTCAAATGAATTATATTTCCAACGCCGATGTAGAGTTGGCCTTGTTGCCACGATTAAGACAATCTGTTACAATTTTACATTTATATCCATTATACACATAAATTTACTGTATTCTAAAGTAGTCTACAGCCATGCATCAAGTTAAACCAGAAATTTACTTTAAAGGCAATTATACATCATAACCCAGCGCCTTCAAACAGTGTTTGGATTTTTAATATACGTAACTGTATAGTAATTGCAGTTTATATTGTGCAGGCGCTTTGAAAGCTTTTATTTTTGCAGCGCCGCGCCGCCTGGTGTCTAGTTACAACAATGGGCATAGCATATAAACCTTATCCATGGAAAAATCGATATACATAAACATTTTCTTAATGATCGGTGAAATAGTTTACGATTCTATAAATGACATACAGACACACATTCAATTTTATATATTTAGAAACCAATGTAAAATTATTGATAATGCTTAGCCAAATCCCATTAAGTAACATGTACCATTATCGAAAACGTTGTTGCATATATTGAAATATAGAGATATGGTGGGAACAGACAGACAGACAGTTGTTAGGCAATTTCCCAGCTCATTGAGTGAGAGGCATAAATTTACCACTAGTAAACGCGGCATAGAATTCACCAGTGTCTTTGCGGTATTCTACATTAGCATTATTAATTTGAGTGTTTTAAACATTATAAATATGATACCACGATAATATAAATTAAAATTGAAGCGATGAAAGAAAAACATATACATTATGGCTTGTAACATTCTATAGTTATTAAATCATTGAAATTTATTACTGAATGATCATAACACATTAAAAACCCCACTCGGAAATTTAATTGACAATTTAGCGCCAACTAATTGATTCACCAACGCATATTCAACGAATTAAAAGTTCGCAATTGGGATGATACAACCATAGAGTTGAAGTGTGGTACTAATCTCTGTGAACAGTTCTCATCTAACGAACAAGGATAGATCGAACAGGTAATTTAATTCCTGATCGTTATTGAACACTTATGTTTAGTTGGAATAATCCCATGAATTCAATTCCAGAATTGTAATTCTGTCCGATCTTGAAATGAAATAAATCGAGAAATAAACGATGTAAAACCATGTGTATGTTTTTCAAAGCCGGAAGCGTAATAATATAGCTTTTTTGTAGGTAGAACAATTTATTATCTATACTACATTTTAAAATGTATTTACAATCATACTTCGAAATACATAGAAGGCTTGTGCTCTAATATTGAAAGACACTTTGAGTTTAACATTCTTGGACCATGTGGTTCCAATTCCATATACAGTGTCAATGTAACCATACTATATGGAACAAAGTATTTTATTATGATTTTCGAAATAGTCCGTAACTAGTTATGACAATTAGGCTATTGCTTCTTTAGTAGAATTTAAAGACGCTGCTTTATTTTGTGGTCTAGGCATTGGAACATAATCATGAGAAATCGTATTTTGAGTCAACAAATGAACAAACAAATAAACCATACATATATATTTTGTTACCTTTTTTTTATAAATAACCACATTTTAAACGAAATTCCAAATGGTGTTGTTATCAATACACACAGTGAATTTAACGCTACGTTGAACGAAACCCCACATTCCCCTCCAATTCATTCCACTGTCCCCTCATCCTAGAATTTTCTTTGGACAATTCGTACATACGCATCTCGCTCGTAAGTACGCCTATCCATGTTTCAAATTAACAGGCTAGATGGGTATAAATGCATTATAGTTAGTTGAATACTGAGAGTTGGCCAAACAATTCCACTTATAGTAAATAGTTAGTTTTCAAACAACGTTTATGAAATATTATTCTATAAACATGGAGAATGTATTCTGTATCGTTTAAAAGTTAGTAATAACGATATAAGATAAGCAGTTCAATACATTTATGAACACAACACCGACAAGCTCTCACGGAAAATACTTGAAATAACTTTGGCAAGTCTCAGGTTTTCCCCTCAGAAAGTGGGAAATCGCGTGTGTAACTCACAAGTTGCTCTGTAATGTTCCTTGTAACGTGACTGCTGTAGGAATTTATTGTTAACCTTTGGTAGCAGTATCTTTGAAGTAACTCTTGAGTAACTACAACAGGAAGTCGTACTTTAACGGTGTTTCGACTTTTACTACAATAAATATAATAAACATAATCAGTAGCAGGCTCAATGTGAGTAGATGATTTTGTTAATTTCTTACTTAAATTGTTATTCCTGTAATATATGTTATCAAATGGAAAATCTGTGATGAAGTTGATTGAGGTTTGAGATTGAAGAATATATTCGTTTCATCACAGTTTGCATAAAATCTATTTTCATATTTTTATTTCATATCCTCCAAAAACTCATCTTTGCATCGATATGAAACATAAGACGTTTAAACAATCCTAATGCTATGAAAATATTAACTATGCGTCCACAACATTTTTCAGTGTTTCTGACCGACCGATATCCCTATAATTTATTTGGTTGCAGTATTGTCTTGATTAAAGAATATGATTATGAACATCACTTCCACCCCTCAGAAATTAGAATGTTATCATTAAAACCTATAGATGACCTTGCTGACCATGAGTCGTTAAAGTATTCCTGGCAAACAAAATTCAAACCCAATGTGAGAACACATTTCAAAATAACATTCGCAAGCCTAAATAAATTAATCAATCAGAAATTAATCATGTTAAGCAAATGTTTTCTACAAAAATACTTTTGATTAGCTATACTAAATGTAAAAGATGCACCCAACCTTTTATTTGCAGCTGGAGGACACTAAGCGGGAAAGTAGGTTTCATAATGTTATTTTAATGTTTGTACATTTTCGAAAAGTATGGAAATACAAATTGTTAAGTGGCATATCACAAAAAGTATAAAAAAGAAGGTTTAGAAATTTTTAGGTTTTGTTGACTGTGGCTAGATTTAGTTCGTCCACAGAGAATTTCATGCTGCATGCTCTTTCCCAGTATACTAGGTGTTCTCAGTAAAAAATATAAAAAAAACTTATACAAAATTACTAAACTTGTTTTTATCGAATAAAGAAATTTTTTGCCTACAGTCGACTCTCGATAACTCGAATTTCAAGGGAACGGCTGTTTTCTTCGAGTTACGTATAGTTCGACTTAAGAATAGTTCGAGTTATAGAGGTAATATTTCACTAAATTCGACTTACAGAGGTAAACAAAATAAAATTCGAGTTATAGAGGTACAAAGAAACTCTGTTTTGTATTCCCTACATCCTTTACAAAACTAATGTATGTACTGTAACTACATACAGCATTTGTACTTACTGTCACACTGCAATGTATGCCTACAATTCATACGTACGTACAATTCAAATTTGAAAATAATTCGTAATCTTCTTCTGCCTAAGGCTTTTATCAGAATTTAAGTCTATAATGTTCTCAATAATAACAACAGCAGAGAACACGTTGTCTGGTACGTCACTTGATTGTTCTAAATAGCTACGTAAAGTGTTCACTGCGGCCTTGGCTTCCTTGGTTGTGATGTCCGGTGGCTGCTCCATGCCGTCGCCTTTGTCATCATCAGAGAGGACGTCTTCACTTGTGACAGTTGCGATGATGTCTTGGTCCGATAATGATCCGTAGACTGAAACACCCTCGTCGACATTTGCAAAATCATCTAAGTCTAAATTCGGGAGCTCGTTATTTATCACGGTCCACTCAGCTTCAGCGTTGGGAAGTCTCGGTTCTAGTTCATGGTCATTGTCACTTGGAGCATCTTGGTCCCTATCTATTGCAAACCCGCAAGACTTAAAACAATTGAAAACAGTTTGTTTCGTTACACTTTTCCAGCACTTGTCAATCAACCGCATGGCTTGTAACAGGTTGATTGAACACTCCTTTCCGTCTTCAATATCAGCCACAAATCTTCTTACAACTTCAGTTCTGTAAAGAACTTTAAAATTCTTAATAATGCCCTGATCCAGAGGTTGTAATTTTGATGTCGTATTTGCTGGTAAAAACTGGACCTTTACCCATTTGAGCGCAGGAATAGTGTTGTGAGCACTGCAGTTGTCAATAAATAAAATAATTTTTCGCTTCCCTTTGCCCATTTGCTTATCTAACTTAAGCAGTTTCGTCAGCATTGAATACGTTTTTGGGGTCATGATCTTTAATGAGATCTGGTAATGTAGCCTTCCAATCAACTACTACGTCATCGTTTTACAGCTCCACTTTCTCCACAATCTTTCTTAAAAGAAATGTTGTGCCTTTTTTTAAAATTTTCAAGCCACCCATTGCTGGCTTTAAACTCTATGTGGCCCAAAGATCTAGCAAAGTGCTCAGCTTTTTCTCTTATCAATGGGCCGCCTAGAGTAATATTTTTTTCTCTGCACTGTTTAAACTATTTAATCATGCACTCTTCTACATCTTTAAATTCAGCATTTCTTTTCCTTTTACATTTTAAGTTACCTTCGATAGCCCTTTGTTGAATTTCTTCTTGGTTTTTCAAGATCGTTGACAGCGTGCTGCAAGGAATGTTGAAGTCTACGGCAATGTCTTTCTTTTTCCTCTTCCCTTCACCCACTAACTTTATTATCTTCAACTTGTCCCCTATATTCAAAGTTTTCACTTTTATTGTGCTCACGTTGTCACTCATAGGGTAAGAACAGAACAAGTGGGTCGCGGTAGAGGTGGAGGTAGCGGTGGATGCTACTAGTTAAGTCGCGGTCGATGTCGACAGCACATAGCAAGGAGGTTACCAACGCTGCTCAGTCAAGCTACGACCACTGTCAAGTGAATTCGTTTGATAAAATTTTACTGACTAGATTGTGCTTTTGTTATGCTTTGTGAGTCAAGTGATGACAGTGATGAAATGTCAGTTGTCACCAAGTGGTGACTGATAGGTAATATACCCAACAGACGGTTTCCAGTGCATCCAATAAATTTGAGAAGAAGCAGTCTAGGGGAATACCATCATCTTTTTCTCGAACTGAAAAATGACTCGGAACGATTTCATTCTTATATAAGAATGACGCCTGTGACATTCTCGTACTTATTGGAAACAACCGTTCCGTTTTTGGTTTGCTCTGTTTCTCACCAAAACTTTCATCGAACTCCAATTGAAGCAGGAGAAAATTTGGTGGTAACAATCAGGTAACTAATACGTGATATTATAAATATTTGGTTAACTATATTATTTCAAAATTTAACATTGCTCATTTGAGTCAATAACATTAATACCTAGTTTGTAAAAATGAGAATAAATTATTATTTGTTTATAAAGTACGCCCCTAGGCTACGGTACTTATTTTATAAGTTATTTACTATTGTAATGCAGTAATTTATAAAATCAGAGTCATACAGTCATTTATTATTATTCAGACTTTTGTGATTTTATTTATTTGACGAGCTCTTGAGAATAATTTTTAAAAGAAAAGAATTTTTATTTCAATCTATTGATTTTTAAAATCAAACGAGGTTTAATATAATTTGTTTATATAATAATTATGGCTTTTATTGTACACGTTTTTAGGTTTAGTTAATATTTTAGCTACATTTGGGTTGGCCAATAAGAGTTTTAGTTTATGGTTGATAATGAAACGCTAATTTATAATTCCAAGTTTATTGGTTTGAGACATAGTTTTGATACAGTAAAATTAATTAAAACTTATAATACTTTCCACCAGCTGTGTTACCAGTCGTGGCGTCTTCGTGACCACTCTCATAAAGTGGATAAAACGAAGTTGAACTTGAAGTTGCGGAATGTTGTGGGGAAAGAGCCATGTATGGAGTACTCGAGGCTGTCATTGGTTGTTGATGTGGGTAGGCCATGTCAAAAAGGATCCCTTGAACTTGCATCCGAAAGCGTAATTTGTCACGTGGAGACAGTTTTCTTACGTGTGGTAACAGAGAATTAAAGAAACCAATATCCTCATCATTCGGGTTTTCGGCTGCTTTATTCTGTTTCATTTTCAGTTTCTCTTTTTCTAGTTCCAACAGCTGTTGTCCAATAACAGTTTGAGGTGTTACTCGTTTTATGTATCCAGTCTTTGTCTTTGATACATTTCGGGATTCTGCTACATTAGTCAGGTTTCCTGAGGCTTCATTTGTAGGGTGATTTGGAGCTAGAACTATAGTTTCAAATAATATAATTGTAAACTGTTCAATCTGGATATCATCCCCATTTCCTTCTTCTTCCCCATCTTCTGATACGATAACACTGCTATCATCGTAGTTAGTGGCACGATTTCTACTGGATGGTCTAGGAATGAACTAATCAGTTAAAAAAAGCATTGACTCGAAGTATGGCCAATGAGAGGAGGGCTCATCTGGAGCAGCTGATCCTGACTTCAAGGTCTTCCTTAGCTGCTTCCCAAATTCCTGGCGAAGGTTTTTCCATACATGTCTCACTTGTTTATCTGAAAATAAAGAATAAAAAATATATATATATTTTTTATACACATTTATACTGTACATAAATTTATTTATATGTATGTATAGTAAATTGAAAGTGAATTTATTTTGTTTCAGGTATCTAGCAACGGGATGTAGCTTTAAATCCTTGCATTTTCCTTTCGAATGGGCGCATCAACTGTAGCTGCTATAGTGAAAAATGTCTGCAAGTGTTTCTGGCAGGTTCTGCAACCTCTCCACATGCCTGCACCGTCTACTTCAGATTTCCAACGCATCGCTAAACGGTTGAATGAAGTGTGGAACTTTCCAAACTGTATTGGTGCAATCGATGGAAAACATTGCAGAATAAAGTGTCCCACTCCTTCTGGCTCCATGTATTTCAACTACAAACATTTCTTTTCTATCATTTTGCAAGCAGTAGCCGACGACCACTACAAGTTCGTGTGTCGAACATTATGATAGCAATTAAATCATCTTAATTGCTGTAGATGTTGGAGGTTATGGGAAACAAAGTGATGGGGGTACGTTTGCTGCTTCCGATGTTGGTCGTTTATTGTAAAATAATAAATTACCTATACCTGAGGACACGGAGATTCCCTTTACCGATATCAAAGTTTCACATGTGTTCATAGCAGATTAAGCTTACCCACTAAAAGAAAACATCATGAGACCTTTTGGAAGAAACAACCTAGACGATGCTGAAGAGATTTTTAACAAAAGACTATCAAGGGCTAGAAAAACTGTCGAATGTGCTTTTGGAATCTTATTTGCTAAGTGGCGTATCCTGAGTAATTGTATTGAAACTAATCCTTCTACTGCGGATGATATTATTAAAGCAGTTTGTATTTTACATAATTTAGTTATTGACATGGATGGATTCTGTGGTGACGTTGAAGACCTTCCACCCGTTCCAGCAAGATCAAACCTCAACAGGGCAGGAAGATCAAGAAACGCGGCCGCAAAAGAAGCAAAGTGTATAAGAAGAAAGTTTGTAAATTATTTCGTAAACAATCCACTAGAAAAATAGGCCAATTTAGTGTGTAAAAATACCTTTGTAATACAGCTGTACAGTAAATTGAATAAAAATTATTAATTCTTTAAGAACAGTTGACTGCTATTTAACAACTCTAGATTAACCCTTTGGGTGCCGCGAAGCCCACTCCGTGTTCCGCGGTATTATTAATGAGTATAAAGTTTTGTACACTTTTACAATTATTTCGCCTATATTGTCACGGTATTTTTGCATTTCGGCAAAATAATCCTTTAAAAATAAATGTTAAATAAATATAAGTGATGAAATAATAAAATATTCTATTATAAATGTACAATAGAAAATCTTTTTGTTGATAATTGAAATAAAAACACTTATATAATATGTCTCTATAATAACTGGATACCTTTTATTTTGTGTATTGTAACTTGTATCAATCACCTGTCGTTCCAAGTTGAGTTGCTATCTTCTTCCACTCCTTTTCTAGAACATGCCGGTTATGATATTGTCTGTGGGTCTTGTCCCACAATACGGGAGTGAGATGCACAATCGCTATGAGTTCTTCCTTCATACTTGATTTGAACAAAACAACGCAACAAAGATTTAAGTGTACCTTACCGCATGGGATGACAGACGCCAGACTACATGCGAGCTGTTGGGGTGTGTGGTGTTGGGGAGGGGGGTTGACAACTTGGCCTTGAACGCGCCAATCACAGCGAAGCATCCTTGAAGACCGCGCAGTAGGCATCCATGTAAAACAAACTCATTTGATTTTCACAAAGCATCGATGCAAACCTCCTGGATGGCATCGCGCTAAACCTCCACCGCGACTTACCTGCTCTGTTCTCTTCCATTCACTACAACGTGGTTGTTTTACATGGATGTCGACATCGACCGCGACCGCGACTTCCACCTCTACCGCGACCCACTTGTTCTGTTCTTACCCATACTGTACTGTAGTCACTCACATTCACTAAACGCAAAACAGGGTTAGACCGGGAACGAGAACGTGCCACTCTATTGACTAAATGCGTGGGAACTGACTGCACACGCCACTGACGTTTGGCAGACAGTCGGACAATTCAGCGACATGTCCAGACCTGTTCGGCTAGGTCTATGACCTAACACAGGTTCGCTGTAAACACAGCACAGCTTCGAGTTAGCGAGGGTTGATCTGAAAATTTCGAGTTGTAGAGGTATTGTATTTAAAGACTTCGATTTATCTACTGAACTTCGAGTTATTGAGGTAAAATTCGGGTGCAAAATTAATTCGAGTTAGGCATGGTTTTTTTTCGACTTAGGCAGGTTTTCTCAAGGGAACGGAAAAAAATTTGAGTTATCAAAGAATTCGACTTATTGAGGTTCGAGTTATCGAGAGTCGACTGTATAAACTACAATAAGGTGGCTATTTTCAAAGAAAAACAAGTTATGCATGTTACATTACCCAAATTTAGAATTGTGTGGTTATTACATTGTAACACCCCTTTAACTCATGTTGCTGAGTCACAATTCAATCTATAAACCTATTAACATAGGTATCTATGTCTGATATTAATTTGAAATGTTTTGTAACTCTTTGACGTCATTTAAGACGTTCCATATAAAACTTAAATTTAAACTTCGATCACGCACGTTATGATATAAAAATTAACTCTGGTTGGTTTCTCCTTACACCGAGAAGTGTAATTTCAAACAAAAGTGATTAACTTGTAAATAAACTAAAATAAATTGCTGTTGTGCTATTTCCTTATTAAAAAAGTTTATAAAAAGTATATAAAATTCATACATCCATTAACCAATATTTTATGTGCGGAATAACAAATACAGTTTACCTTTATACGAAGTAAGAAACTTTACCTGCTGTGCCTCGAATAGACTCCTCTCTCTGCAATCAAACTGAAGTAACCAAGTTATCGGTGCCGGAGCCAATCTTCCCAGTGATTACCTAAACTTCCTGTTAAGTTACATAACATGATTTTACATCATGGTTACTCGTAAGACTAATGCAAACATGATAAAGTTTTATTTTTACCTTTGGTTTCGAACTTTCTTCCTAAAATCAGGGTTCTTCGATGGAACCAGACAAACCTATATCAAGTTTCAAGTACCTTGTACCTTTCTATTAAAGCTGTCGTTAAGACAGGCATACAGCGACATGGTTTTAAGAAAGAATCATTTGAAGGAATAATCTTACCATGTTTATCAATATAAATGCAACAAAAATAATATTCCGGTTGGGACTTGGCATTGATCGATGAAGAAGAAATAAGAGATAAGAAATAAAAGATTTATGTTTGTGTAAATAAAAGTCTGGAATAATGGAGTAGTAATGGAAATTAAAAGTTTGCATGAATTTTACATCAAATAGAAGTATGTAAGCCAATCAAGTGACGTGATGGTGTTTGTTATTGCACGGAAGCGGTGGCGGAGCGTTAGTGAACATGCGCGTAACAATAATGATAACGAGAATATAGCAGAATATTTAAATCTTTAAATAAACTGAATACAATTACACAACAACACATGTTGTTACA
This sequence comes from Homalodisca vitripennis, assembly GCF_021130785.1. NCBI lineage: Eukaryota > Metazoa > Arthropoda > Insecta > Hemiptera > Cicadellidae > Homalodisca > Homalodisca vitripennis. The sequence continues at coordinate 12,772,536 of NC_060211.1, forward strand.
GACTTAAGACTTTGCATGCAACCTCAGCAAAGACTGTTTTACGACACGTGTTGAGGCGTACTCCTACCATGTCTAAACACAAGGCTGGAATGTTGGAATAGTAGAATTTCCTTCATCCAAGCATTAAATTCACTGTGTATTGTAAACGATAACGCTTGTATGGATCTTTATTCAAAAGATGGCCACCTATAAGTATAAAGACTGTGTACTTTTATCGTCTGTTCATTGTATGGCTCAAGTCACGATGATGGTCTGTTACCAGTATATTCCAATGCCTACACCATAAAACATCAGCAGAGTACTGAAATGGGGTACTAAGGACGGAATACCACATGTTTCTTAGTTATGGGCTGTTCTCCAAGCTCTAAACTCAAACTAAAACAATTTATTCTATGCAGTAGCACATTCATTTGTTTGAAGTATGTTTTTGACGATGGTAGGATTCTGAAGGGAAAAGGATTTTTCCGGACATTTGCCATCATTCAGTGACACCAAAAGTAATGTTTTAGAGTTAGTGAAGTTGACACATAACATGGTGGTTGTAATTCCTGACTTATGCATGTCACAACGCTCTGGTATGGTTTGTTTATTATAACCTAGTCTGTAATTATGTGTTAGGTTAGTTATTTACCTGAAGAAGAGATCAGACTGCAGATCTCGAAACGTAGTGTTACTGATTAGCGCATTGTTACATTGGCACTGTACATGGAATTGGAACCACACCGGCCAAGATTGTCAAGCTCATTAAAATGTCTTTCAATCTTAGAGCACAAGCTTTGAATTTATATTGAAGGAGAGTTGACACAAATTGTACAACGATGGAACATTGGTAAATGTGTTATACCTAGTAAAATGCTGCTTTATTACGCATCCAGCATTAAAATTATATTTGGTTTAATTAAAAACGGTTGAACATCAGTTATCTCTGCATTTATTTAATTTGAATATCGCGCAGAATTAGAATGCTGGTAAAGAATTCAAGCCATCATTTCAACTGAACACAAGTACTGAAAAGCGAAGATGGAATAAATCATCTGTTGGAGCTATCCTTGTTCATAACACCTGTTCACGGAGGTTAGTGGTACACTTCAACTGTACGAGTGAATTGTGAACTTTTAGTTCGTTGAATATGAGTTGGGTTATTCAATCGGCTTGACGCTAAAATGTAAATTAAATTCAGTCATTTTAGTTTGACATTTTATTTCTGATCGATTTAAAATCATAAAGACAAGCAGTGAAATATATTGTGGGGATGTTAATGCGTTATGTTTATTTAATAAAGTACTTCAATAACTTAATTATTGTATAACTGCAATATGCTCCTGAGAAGAAACACTTTTATCTATTATTTTACAATATAAATCAATAATTATCTACAAAGGTGAAATTTTCATCGTATAGTTTAAAGGTTTTGAGCATATGCAACACAAAAAAGTGTTTGTAAACCACGTTTTGTATTACAATTAATTTTGAAAGATAATTAATTAAAAAAAAGAATTTATAAAGCATTCTGAAACATTTTAAGCTAAAATATATCGATATTAGGCAATACCTAAAATAAATGAAAGCCAAAATCGAATAATATTTTCTAACAAATAAAAAAACCCCTTAAGTCTTACAAGGGGCGATGCAGGATAATAGTGCAACCATTATTATTTTTCAGAGGTGCCTATAGGGTAATAAACAGGCTCTGGCAGTCAGAGGGGTATGATATACTTGTATAGGATGTACAGAAACCTGCAGAAACAAATTTCGTATTAGAAAATAGTATGTGGTCCATACAATGCTGTTAGCAAAAATGTGTTCAATATGTTGTGAAAATAAATATTTTGAAACACACAATTGGTTTATTTCATTAAAGTAATTCTGTTCTAAATATTTGAATAAGAATATACTTGTATACTCATAATACTACTCAAAATCAAGAACATGGTGACTCACAGTTATTAGTAAAGCGTTAGCTAAGCATATCAGTCGAGGGGTTGGTCCATTATAATCATGGACTGTAATTATTATAAGCTTGACCAAGAAGAGGGGTGTTTAGTGGATATACCTTCAAAAAAACAGTTGTCAGAGAACCCACACTTGTTCTCTTGGTTACGGTAAGGCCAAGCATTCGTGCAGTCATGCATTTTCCACATGCCCTAAAGAAAGATCTGTCGAGGTGTTGACAATTTTTCATTTCTGTCCATCTGTCTGTTGTATGTGCCCACGATATCGATGTTTTGGCCGACGAAGCGAGAAGTAGCGCATCCCTAGTTTTGTATACAGGGTGAGGCAGACCACCCGTACAGTACGTATAGCGGCCAAACCAAACGAGGTAGATTATTCGTAACAACTTAAACCCCCCTATTTCCACCCTAAAGAATTTGGAGAAATTATTTTGAAATTTTTGGGGGGTAGGGGTGGTTTTTGGAAAATTTTCAAATGTAAAGGTATGTTGAGTTATACCTCATTTTAAAGGTATTTTTGCCTTTAATGCCACCCTACCCCAAAATTTACACATTTTAAAAATACATAGAATTTTGAAATACTTAACAGCCCCAATCTAAAAAAAACTCAAATAGCAACCTAGGTTGTGTTGTACATCATTAGAAAGGTCTTTAAAAAATAAACATTTTCTACATTTAAAGTTTGTCTCTATCTCCAATGGTTTCAAAACTGTAGTACAAAAATAGATCTTTTAATAACTTTACTAATTTAGTTTGAATTTTAATATCAAAACCCAATGAAAAAATGGAAAAAAAGTTGGACTTTTAAGTTTAATTTGTTTTTAAATAATGTAATAAAAACAGGATTTCTATCAGTGTAACATGTTTCAAAAGCAATCTAACCGTGGTGTTCATGTTTTAATAATCCCAAATACACGAGTTGCCCCTGTAAGAATTTTGGAACCAATTCCTTGGTCTCTTATCTAATCTCTGTTATTATTGTCTCCCTATTCAGTTGTTCTTGTGACCACGTGGTATGAGGTAGATATTAGTTTAATTTTTTTTAAGTACGTAGTGTAAGTTTTGTTTTGTTCTAATATGCCATTCTCAAATGAGGAGGGATTCCAGATGCTTATGGTATTAGGGGGATGTTTCCAAATTTACTCAGCTGCCGCTCTTCTTTATGCCCAACGTTACCCAGACCGCGAACATCACTCCAGGAACGTTTTTCAAAGACTTGCTAGTCGAGTTCGTGAAACAGGTCATGTTCAACCTGACCACAACAAAGGAAAGGAACTCGCTAGACCCGTGAGAAGTGATAGGGCACCCGAAGTTTTGGCAGCCTTTAAACTGAATCCGCATGATTCTACACGAAGAGTAGTTCTTGATTCTGGTATGAGTCAAAGATCTGTTTTAAGAATTGTTCACGATCATAAAATGCACCTATATAGGATGTCATTACATCAAAAACTCCATGGAGATGACTACCCTCATAGAATGAACTTTTGTTTGTGGGCTCGAGAAAAACTACAACAAAATCAAAACTTTCACCGTAACATTCTGTGGTGTGACGAGGATTACGTTTAGGAGTAATCGAGAAGTGAACCGTCACAATATGACATACTGGGTGTTTGAAAAACCCACACTGGATGCAAGAAGTGAACAACCAAAGGTACTGGACCCTAAATACCTGGTGCGGTATTATCGGTGACAAAATTGTAGGGCCATTCTTCTTTGACGATTGCCTAGACCGAGTAGTTTATATCAACTTTCTAATTGAAATCCCTGAGGAAGTCTTACAACGTATGTGGTTTATGCACGATGGGGCACCAGCACACTACGCCGAAGATTCTCGATTGATTCTAAACGAGCAATACCATGACAGATGGATTGGAATAGGCGGCCCTGTGAACTACCCAGCGAGATCTCCTGATTTAACGTGTATGGACTTTTACTTGTGGGGTAGACTAAAAGACCTACTGTATAAGTCAAGACCAACAACTAGAGAGGACATGATGTGGTGGATAAGGGAGGCTATAAACACGATCAGTAGAGAAGAGATATTGAGAGCTGTAGATAGCTTCACCTCAAGGAATGAATTCTGTCTGGAAAACAATGGGTTGCAGTTTGAGCACCGGTTTTAACTCTTCATGAGGTCAGTTACTAGGTTATTGTTAGTTTTAGTTTGATAATTGATAATTGTCATATTCATAATTTACCATGATGCTGCTGTAACATGGTAGATTTGTTTTCAAAACCAGTTTGAAGTGTTTATCTTTTTTAATAATGACAGGATACTCTTTCCTTCCATGGCACTCACATCAATGATTAAATAACAACAGGTTTTCTCCTATACATTTTGTGTAATTTAAGTGTAAAACTTTTTATAATTCAAAATTTACTAATTTAATAACTGGGTAATTTTCCTGTTTCATGAGAGAACTCAGCACTTATCGTAAGACATTGTAGTTTACGGTGTTCCAATACCTTTTTAAATTTTAAAAGACTTTTAAAAATTGGGTACAGTATTTTTTTCAATCATAAACATAAGAGACCAGTTTACTGTTGGAACTTTTTTTTACTTGCACATTGCACTAATTTTTATAATAAATACATTGAGTAAAGTTATTAAAAAATCTATTTTTGTACCACAGTTTTGAAACCATTGGAGATAGAGACAAACTTTAAATGTAGAAAATGTTTATTTTTTAAAGACATTTCTAATGATGTACAACACAACCTAGGTTGCTGTTTGAGTTTTTTTAGATTGGGGCTGTTAATTATTTCAAAATTCTATGTATTTTTAAAATGTGTAAATTTTGGGGTAGGGTGGCATTTGATGATATTTTTCGATAAGCCGTCTCATCGTTAGTTTTGAATAAAAATATCGTCTCTCTACATTTGTGCAGGTAGTTGCAATAAATTTACCCACAAACCCTTGATTTTTTAACGTTTTGGTGTACCCTGTACATAAGCGGCAAGATAGGTTCAAAATTTTTGCATCAAAATAATCAGTGAAAAAATACCTTTAAAATGAGGTATAACTCAACATACCTTTACATTTGAAAATTTTCCAAAAACCACCCCTACCCCCCAAAAACTACCCTTTTGGGGAGTTTTAGAGATTTCAAAATAATTTCTCCAAATTCTTTGGGGTGGAAATAGGGGGTGTTTAAGTTGTTACGAATAATCTACCTCGTTTGGTTTGGCCGCTATACGTACTGTACGGGTGGTCTGCCTCACCCTGTATACCGAAATTCAACTACTACTACAAAAGCAAGGATTATGAACAGTGAAGGCAGATCTGTTCGACCACGACACTACGATTGTGGCTACGCTTACAACGTGATTATTCGGATACTAATGGTTTACTCTGGTGGCTAAATCTATCGATAGGATATCAGATGGTACGACTAGTTTAAAGACCTATTTAGATCATTTTCAAAATTATTCAATCCATAGACTGGGATTTGGTACTAAAATATGTTCATAAAACTACTGTACTAGACTAACAAAAAGGAATACAAATTCAATTAGAATAATGCATTAAAAGCTTAATGGAAATGTACCATATAGGACTCATTCTCGTCTAGGTTAAAATGCAGTTTGATGCATAATTGTAAATCTAGAGATAAAAAATTTGGTGAAATATTTCGTAAACTATGTAAGTAACACATTTCATGTCGTATGATACGTACCCAGTTTGTTTATTACGAATATTTTTCGTTACCAAAATGGTTAGCTTTAAAACTAATGTAAAAATTTTCGCTAATGCTCAGCAAAATTGCATGGGGGCAACATGTACAACCATGAAACATGATGTTCCATATATATGCAAAAAGCCTTTAGCAAGATTTAAAGTCTGTGGTTTAATCTGTTGTCGAGATCGCCTCGTATAGGCAGAAAGACAGAAATGATATCTTTCCATTTATAAGCTTTGCTAACGCTCAGCCAATTATTCATGATGATGTTTAAAATCGTCAATGAGAATCATTGAACATTTCCCGACATTTGGTTACTACTTAAGTATTCACGTTTCCACATATAGTTGTCTCTAGATGTGGTTAGTCAAACTGTTATACAGAAAACTAAAATTCCCTCGCTAACTGAGGGTTTTTTATTCAATATTATCCGAGTAAACTATTATTTTAACTTATAAAAATTACAGTGCACTGGGGATTATAAATGGTTTATTTTTAAATTTAAGGTGTAAATAATCAAAATGTATTTACATGTTTTAATTAATCTCCGATATACAAGCTGTAGTAAAATGAATATTATTTTTGGTAGACAAAGACTTTTAGAATTGTACTATCAAGTAAAATTATAATTGAGGCCTAGTTTTAGACAGCTTTATAATATCATTGAGATATATATATAATTAAGTTTGTAACTATCTTGATATACCGAAAAAGAAAATGTAAAAATGAACATTATGTAGACGTAACACACATTAAATTTAAAATAGTAGCTAACTGTACAATGTAATCCAATGCAACATTCTTAGGTTTAACAAGAAGTATATACGAGTATGTTTACATAATAATAACAATATAATAATAATAAATGCGTTTATTTTTTCTCTTTTTTTTAAATACATGTAAATACAGTATACAACAATATACAGATTACAGAGAAAAAATATACCAACCCAAAAAGAAAATAATCTTGCACTTGGATGGGAGCCATCATCAGCTTCTTAATTTAATTTAAGTTCTATAATAACAATATGAAAATACAACAAATAATAATAAACAAACTAAAATTACTCTTAACCATCAAATTAACACACATTAATTAGAGAAATCCAACTCACCTTCAATATAAAAACATACATTTACAATTTATAATATAAGAACAAAATATTTTTACTGAACAACTAAATATAAATTTTCAATATCTTTAACACTTCTACTCAATAACCAAACCTTCAGCCTCTTTTATAAAATAAATATAGATCTATTAATTTTAATTTCACTTGGAATTAAATTAAAAAACTTATAACTTAAAAACACAAAACATTTTTGAAACAAAGAACAGTTTGGTTTAAGGAGAGGTTACTCATATGCAACTTATAATATATATATAATATGCAACTGCTGTATTCATATATGTATTTCTAAAATGGCTACGAATGAACAGTTAAAGTATGGTGAATACATTAACTTACTGACATTAACTCGAAATGCTGTTTGTTCCACTCTTTATGAAAGTTTAATATATAGCAGCCTCCCCTAATCATCTGCTTCCTATTCTCCTTGTTGGAGATGACGTGCCGCGAAACCACAGGAAATGCGGACATTGATTTCTCCCCAGTGTTTCACATTTCCTGGCACATGTGACATGATGTTTGGAGCTCTTACTTTTGTGCATCACATTGGTGCATTTTCACAAGTTTGGACTTCTGCTATTAACGTACTAGTCAGATATTTCATCAGTTCTTGACATTTAACATTAACATGTTGGAACTTGTATTATATATGAGTTTTTGGACTCATGAGGAATAGGGTAGATCTCAATTCTGGATACGTAATCACCTAAACAAATACTCTTTATGGATCTTATGCACGACTTTAAAAACTCAGTTTGACATTAAATAGAATACTGAATTTCTTTTTTTTTATAAGGACCGAACTTTTACACAACCCTCGCAGTCATTTGCTGGAAGTATTACCTTTAAATTTTGTAGAGTATTACGTTACAATAATGAGAAGAAAATAAAATATATATTTAAATAGTCACGAGACACTTTATACAGAAGCAAGACATCAAAGACTTCAGTAATATTGCGTCCGGTCTTCTCATGTCATCCACCTGTAACGTTACTAAAACGAGGAACTTCATTTTCTGTATTAGAACCACAAAGGACTGCTTGGAGTAATGTCCTTTCTTAGAAGGAATCCGTATTTTATATAAGTATTTGATATATGTACACCGGAAAAAATCTCAACTAATAGTTTTCATGTGTAGTTAATTAAAATACAGATTTCCTGTTTTTCGTAAATGTCTACAATGTGGTATAGTATAATTTTTACTTTTTGGGTGTTTTCGAAACATAAACCAGTTAAAATCTATTCTCAAATAAATAGAAGAGAGATTTTAGTGCTCATTTTACATGAAGGAAGTTCTTTGCTATGATGTTTCATCAGATAAAATTGCTTTTTACTTGTGTATACAGGTTTCATATATGTTATATATGTAATAGCTACGTTAAACTTGTTATTATAAAACTACAGTACTACATTATTTATTGAAAGAAGGAAAGGGAAATAATAGACTAAAAAACTACTTAAGAGGTCTACGCTAAGGGGGTTTAGGAAATTCTTTTTAATATAAATAAAATGATTGCTGGTGTAAAAGTTTAGAACTATTTATGTAGGATCTATAAAAGCTGAGTGTATTTCATAGTTTTACACCCTCAATACATACAACTTAATCCATAAAAATAAAAGTCCGACCAACCCTAGTAATCTATACATCTTGAAACACGAAATTTGGTCAGAGCATGTCTTTTATGTTATAATACATGCAATTACAAAGGAACAATTTGTCTGTCACATATCCAGAATTTATATCTCTAGTTACACTTCTGTACCATAACCGTCTAGCTATTATTTAATTAAAGATGTATGTACATAGTTACATCTCATACTGCCTAGGATTAATAAAGCATTCACTAGCATCTAAAAATTATTTTAAAATAGAAATGTTATTCCCCGAATAATACGTTTTAAATGTAAAACTTTAATAAACCGTTTAAACCCATAGATTAATTAATTAATGTCTCTTAATATCGCTTCTTTATAGGTTTGTAATTATTTCCTGAGAAAATAAAGTAAGAAGAAAGGAAAGTGGATTATGACCACATAAAAGTAACACAGTATTAATTGTACAAGGATCAAAGCTGTATAAATTCTGATGTCAAAGTTTGAGAGTCTTGGATTAAACAAGTGTAAAGAAGATGCTTAATTGTCCCCGAATATCCAAATATTATACATTTATAGTTAGTTTGCACCACTAGTGTGGTATTGATAAGTTGTTAAATCGTTGAGGTCTTAAGTGTTATTTTATACGGTTTATAATTTGTTTATGAAATTGTAGCAGGTGTTTATTTGGTATCCAAAGAATAACAAGAATAAGAAATAATTTATTCCTATAGTAGTTTACAATTAAACTAATAGAGACATTTGCCTACAATTACTAGCCGTAATATTAAATACCTATGGATAGCACAACTTAAACAAACATAATTATTTATATATTAACAGTCGATAATTGTCAATTATAAAAAATAGCGCTCCACACTATAGCGTTCTTAATTTGATTAAATGTGAAAAATAGTAACTAATGTTCTCTTTTCTCGAAAAAATCACATACCTAACACAAAAGTGAAAATACTAGAAATAATAAAGTTACTTAAAAGTAATAAAATTAAGAAAATGAATTATGTACATATTTACGAATACAAGAATAAAAAATATATCTTAAATGTGTATTAAAAGAATCTGACTAACCAATAACCTCAAGCAAGTTTTCAACCTATTTTGAAATAGTTTTATGCATTTAATTTTTTTATGGAATTAGGAAAACGATTAAAACTTGTTGGGCCTAGAAATAAAAAAGATTTTTGAAAACAATTTTGTTGACTTTTGTTCTAAAGTAATCCACCTTGAGAAGAGGCTCTTGTATAATACTGAAATTGTTAATAAATGTGAAACTTATTCCGCTTATTTCGTAAAACTCTTTAATACTTTAATGACAAATAGGTACTTTAGGGTGAGTCAAGATTGTTATATATAACAAACATACAAGCAGAATTGCCATATTATTTGTTATAGATAACAAAAATATTATAATAATTGTCATATCACTGTTAATTAGGCAGGTAACGAGTGCGGTCGTTGGTCGTTAACGTGGTTTCATCATTCCAGTCACATCGGTTCGGTCGTGTAAAATGTGGTTATCGGGCCGCAATAATACCCGTGTGTATGTTGTGCAAGTACGTATATTCTATACCATTACTTAGAATTTATGATTTTTATTTCCTTCCAATGCAAGAAATAAGCGAGGTCGTTTTCACTTATCACCAAATAGTGCAATAGGTCAGTGTGAACAACAAAATGGAAGATGACAAAACGTTAGGAGACATGAAATTTTCTCAGTCACTGTAGCATCAGAGGATTTCATTAATCTGAGCAGTAAAGTGGACACTCTCGCAGAAGAAAACAAACTACTAAAAGAAGAAATAAAAAAACCCAGTGTGTACTTCAAACTCTAACAGCCGATTGACCTAGAAGGGTGGACTTAGCGGAATAACTTAGTCTTTAAGAAATCGAGGCAGACGGGAAAGAATCCAAACAACAAGAAGTGGTTTGAAAGTTTTGATGTTCTGTACCGGGTAGTAATGATATCTGAATAAATAGGGCCCATCCCTTAGAAATTTACATACAGATAATTTAATTACCGCATGTATACAGGACGTCACCGATATTGATTTTGTCATAAGGCAGGTGAGAAAAAAATCTGCAAAAGAAAAAAATACTTATAATACTGGCAAATAATAAAAAACAAATGAGAATCTAACTATATTCTTACTAGATAAAAAATATGGAAAGTGGCCAATGCTTTTAAAAGCTTAGTTGCTAATCGAGTAGGGTTCATCTCATCTTTGGAATGGGTCAAACATTTTAACTGTTTATTAAACGATCCAATTCTGATAGGGAAGACACACTAAGCAAGAATATTTATTAAATTTTAATATTTGACAGCCATTTTTAATTTTGAATTGAAATATGTACTATCAAAAGATAAGTTAAACACATCACCAGGCTATGGTAGAGCTCCATAAGAATGTTAAAACCTGTACCAATTTCCTTTTTAAATTTATTACTAAATGAATTTAATTGTAGTTTGAATGATGGTATAGTGCCAAAAAGCTTTAAACGGTCTATTGTATTGCTTCGTAAAAACTGGGACCTAAATGAAGTTGAACATTATGTGGAATATGCCTTATTGATTGTACTGGTAAAATATTCAATTGCCTCATAAATAGGTTGGATTGGTTCCGGCTTCAGCCCGGTCTAAGAAAAGTATACTGGTGATATTTCTAGTTAATCGTGTATGATAAAGTTATTTACGGTTTTGAAACTTCTCGTACACTGTTGATAACATAGACTGCTGAGCTTTAATTTATGAGTTGAAATGTTAAAGGATTTCATAAAAAGTAAAATAAAAAAATATTTTGTAGGGACGACGGAGGAGTATGGTGTAATGAAGGTATTACATAAACCCCCTGATATAAAAATTGGCTTAACACTGTATTGGCTGTATTTTAAGCCCCCTATTGTTCTTAAATGGTTCACCAGAAGTCTTAGGTGGGGAATGTAAATTTATCAATGTAAACGCAACGGATGATATCGTACGCGGATACTATTGTTCAGGTGTCATCTATGGCTCAGTGACTGTGGCAAATGATTAAGAGACTAAAAAAATACTGTAGAATTTAAAAGTAACGTAAAAATGACAAATTGTGGTATAGAGCAGAATATATTGAAGCTGTTAATCAATGCATATATTTAGGTGTAACGTTTAAAACAATGTAGATACATTTTAAGGAAAAAGCGACCGTTGATAAATTTGCACTAAACTCCGTCTGCTACAAAATAAATCAACCTCGTTAGACACCAAATTTATTGTTTTTAGCACGACTGTACCATCAATGTTTTATTATGCTGCTCAGATATGGGGTTAATTGAAAAACGAAGCGGCGCAAAAAGTCAGCGCAAAAATATTTCATTAAACAGTATTTCGGCTTCTTTCAACACGGCAAATTACGTTTTGTATTTTAAAACAGGCTTGTTGTAAACAATAAGAATCTAGGTACCAGGAGGGGAAATGTTAAAGGATTTATAGAAGGTTAATAGAAAAATGTGGGGCTATTGTTGATTTCAACCGTAATAGTGATGTGGATGCATTGGTACCCTTATTTTGTATTCCTACCTTCTCCATCCTGTCATTCTTAATATCTGTCTTTCAAAAACTGGCTTTGGTTACATTGTTGTTATAGGTAGTTATATTAGCAACGATGAACCAAAGAGTAAACAAAACTAGTAATTTGCTATACTGCTGCTTTAAAGAGTATTCCCATATATTTAAAGTTGGATACCGTGAAGTTTACTGCCTCAGGATTTTAAGCATAGTCTATCCCTTAGAGTTGATGGCAAAAACACATTTCTGTCTTTGTTTGTGTTTCTTTGTCTTTATAAACAATAAACTTTGAATGAGAAGTTTCAGGGTTGGAATTTGGTTTGAAACCCCATTTCTACCATCTCTATTTCACTATTACAAATAGTAAATATTTGTGAACTGGGAGCCGGTCTCCGGGTCAGGATACTGTAGGATGTGGAACGAACATAAACCTCCCACGTCGACCAGTGCATTTAATTTGGTTTTAATTATGTTTATCTTAACTCTTTGAATAATAGGCCTTTATAACCATATTATTAGTATTAAAAATGAATGTTTGTATCTAAACATTGATGTTTTGACTAGTACCCTCTTTATCTCTAATATTTTTTTTGTAAAATGTATTTTCACTGATACTATGTTAGTTGATTCAAATTGTAGTATTTCTGAAATTGTGCTAAACGGTATTTACTTAACTGTGTGTCCACGGCATTTAAAATACTTGTAGGAACCTAATTGGTTAGTTTTCTGAAAAAGTCCACACCTTTATTCAAACTAAACTTTTTTTTGTAAGAAATAAAACTATAAAAATGGGACTGTAAAACATAACTTGTAGTATTAGGATTGTATTAGTAAATTCGTGTTGTCAACATAGAAATACTTTAAAAAATTAAATAGAAATATCATTAAATGGTTTGCAATTGTTAGGATTGTACATGAAGAAATGCCTATCAATATGTAAATTCCAAGGGTGTTGTAGTAGATGCCAATTAAAATAATAAAAAATGATACCGATCTTGACTTTTGAATGGATTAAGAGGACTGGCAGGCTATGATATGTTGACTTTAGTGAATTGGTTTAGATGCAACTCTGTCTTCATGGAAATCACCGTCCCAGAGAGAACAATAAACTCCTTTGATGTTGCATACTTGGTTTATCTCAACAACGTGTACAATATTCAACCTTAGAAGCTTGTTTCATGAGAATAGATTTAGTTTACAAGCATAAACCATAAATATAGTTAATTTGACTTTCCGAGCAGTTCTTAGAAATCGAATCGGAGCTTAATTATAATGAATCAAACTTTCCCTAATGTAAAGTTACTTGACCACCAAACTGTGTACTAGGATATCATATTGCCTAAAGTCTAAAGAAGTGTTTTATTACGAATTATTTCTGTATTATTAAATAATATAAATAATAATTATGTTTTAATCTACACATTTATAAAGGTAATAGTAATATTGTAATAACAGAATTTAGAATATAAACAACGGTAGATGTGTTATTTATATATCAGCAATTAATCAATCAATAATTGTTTTTGCAATCTTACGGTTTCTTGTTAAGATTAACATTTCCTTATGATGTGTTGTTTTGAAATGTATTTTATTACTAAATGTGTATATTATGCCTAAAAACTGTACGGAAAGTAACATACTAGAGGATGAAATTTGTTCTGCTCACCACCTGTTGTAACTATATATATAATAACATTTTGTATCATAGTAATACAGTTACATTTTAATGTGTAGCATATAGTCTCAATCATATTTCCACTAAACAGTGTAGTGTTGTGCTTGCCTTAGTACGAGAAAGGACAATACTTGTTAAACACTATAATATAAAAAAAATAAAGCATAAAAACTTGATTTCACTGACACATAAATGTTATTAATGAATTATTAATCATAAACGAAATTATTAACGAATAAAACTACAACAATCCATTCAGTAAAATCAACGGATTTATGATTTATTCTAATTTAAAAAAATATTAAAAGTAACACTAATAAAAATAATAATTCTTTATTTGAGTCGGGAGCTATAGGCGTAGTAATGACTATTTATCCTTATTAAAAATACTATTAGTAATAAGCAATTTACGGTGATTAAATGATTTCCTCGTAATGATTTCCGAATGGGTGCTTTTACAAGCGAGCAAGCTGGAGCAAATTAATGAGAAAACTCAGCGTTATTAGGAGTGTATTCTGGAGTGTGTTCCGATTTCAAAGTCGATCGCTTCCTGAACAATCTCTATATTTAGCAATCAGCTTTTTGCAGCTAAGTCTAACAGATGTACCTCTTTATTTTGTGTAACATATTCTATTATAAAAAACGATTTACGACTCATGAAATGTCGCAATGGTTATAAAAAGATGGTGAAATGATGGTACGTCCTTCAGCTCTAAATCTGATCCTTGGAGGATGGACGTTAGCAGTCGGAGGCGGCAGTTCTTCTCCAACAAGAGCTCTTAACGAGTAACGAAACGGGTATATTGGACTTTCTAGCTGCTCCTACTAGTAGACAGCTCTCTACATGAGTTGGTAGGTTTTGTTATCACTTTGGTGAAATGAGTTTTATCTTTTTGATTAAAGAAAAAAAGTAATATCTAATGAGAAAATTACCTTTTTAGGGTGTCAGGAGCACAAGAATGAATTCGTCATTATCTAGCAATCAGTTAGAATCTAAATAATCACAAGTTTAGTGAACACTGGAAGACAGTCAAAAGTATATACAATATAATAAAAATGATTTATGGGAAATATGTTATTTGGGTACTAGTTCATGCAGGTTTCGCTTAGTTTTGCAATGTGGTGAGTTATCAATTAGGCTAGAATATGTGTTATGTCATTTAGAGGCAGTAAGTTTCTAAAATTGACTTGGTTTGCGAACGTTTAATTAAATGTTCCATTTATTACTTGTTTAGGACGGCCGGGGCACAAGGATATAGTCATCATCATCTATATAGCAATCAGTTGGACTCTAAATCATCACAAGTTTAGTGAACAGGTTAAGACAGTCATTACTGTATAGAATATATTACAAACGTTTTATAGGAAAAATATTCTTTTGATATACAAATTTCGCAAAGTTTTTGCAATGTAGTGAATTATCAATTAATTAGTCTAGAATAGGTGTAATATTATTTAGATTCAGTAAGTTATAAAAATCCACTTGGTTTGTTAAAATTTAATACTATTTCAAGGAATCTTCTATTAAAACACCATTTATCTGCAATCAGCTGCAGATTTAATTTTTGGTCTGCTGTATTTGTGTATGAGGCCAAGATTTGTGCCTTCTCATGGGTTGCTTACAAACCATGACAAAACAGTGGTAACAGATTAATTTAATTATTAATACATTTTTCCTTGGTGTTTTACAAGTTATACCTGTCAAACACGGTGTATAATTTAATCTACAAACATGAGATATACGGAACGACAACCAATGTGTTTGAATAAATTTGTGTATTGCTCTTTACTCGATTGTTGATGTTTCAATACAAAGAACAACTTTTAATAATACAATAATACTCTTCATATCTAATTACTTAGAGTGCTTTGAATTCTAACAGTATTTTCATGGGAAATTAGATTTGGATATCTTTTAATAACCGAAGACAGCATTATGTTTGTAAATCATCATTTAAAATTACTATTATTTACTACATAGATGAATATTAATTACATTTAACACTGTAGTTCTATTTATTACAATTAAAACTGGGCAAGATGAAAATGTTAATATAATTATTTTTATTTAAACATAAGTAACAGAAATATTGCTCCCTTCAATGTGAAATAAGTTCAGCGTACTTGTATGTTAAGTTTTAAATTCATGACGCAGGATACTCGCTGTGACCTTATTTAGTACTTTTCAAAATGTTGTGATGCGAAATTTGAAGTATAGTTATTTGTTCGAAAGAAAAAAAGGTAATCTGTGATATTTATATTATAGTATTTTTTAAGAAAAACAAGTTATTAAGAAAACACGCTCTTGTAAAAATCAGAACTGTCTCAACAAAGTACTTATGCATTGCTATTTTTTTGGTCAATTATTTATATTTTCCCCAAAATTAACAAGAACTAATTATAACTAGTTAATTCAATAGCAATTATTTAAAAGATATTTAGAAATAATTAGCTTAGTACTTATTTATTGTAATACTGTTTAGTATCTGAATGAGAGTATTATAAATCCTGAAAAAATAAAAATAATGAGAATCAATAACAAGATGTTTTCATGGCCTAGTGTGGGTCTATTCATATAGTAATCACGAAAGACCTCATACATACAGCTTACAGATTGTTTAAAAATACCCTTCACACGTTTTTGGTAAAGAAAATAACTATAATCAGGTATTAGATCTTACACTTTATTAAACGTGATATTAAATTGCTAAATCAAAAAAGTGATTCGCTGTCACAGATGGAAAAGTAGTCTAACATTTTTCACAAACATAAACATACACAAAATTACTATTATGGCTATATTGTAACAGTAGTTATCATTGTGTAGACAAAACAATCAAAATAATGGATAGTAAGTTAGCGAAAACTTCAGACAATTTGACTTTCGTACAATTCGAGACTGAAATCTAGATCTCTTTGTTACTTTATTGTTTTTAGACGACAGCGAAATTCAACTTCACTTTAAGAACTCTTACTTCATCTTATGATTTTAATATCTCATCTTCTATTATTCAAGCCTTTTCTGCAAGCATACAATTATTATTCTTCACGATATTTTAGATTTAATTCAAGTTCATCTTTTATCAACAATCAAATGTTTTAAATATTTGTTTCTCAGCAACTATAAGAGGTAACAGTTTTATGGATTTATAGTCAATGCCAATGATATCATTCTCTTAGTTTTAGCGACTAGATTGGGTGACATATTTCATTTTCAATAAATCAATGAAATAAAATAGTTCCCTTATAAATAAATATAATTATGTTGATTTATTAATATATATATATATATATATATATATATATATATATCAGACCTTGTATATATATGTATAATTATATATGTATAATTTTTTGTGAGGTTAAGTGGTAGGGGGAATTTCAAGTCCTAAATTTCCTCCTTTTATTATACGATTGTTTATTTTAGTGCAAAAAAGACCTATTGCAGCAGCTACTGCACCTAATAATATATATTTCAATATATTACGCATATATTAATTCTTATTACTATGGGGAAATCTGGAAATAAAAAAATTTAAACATTTTAATCCTTTAAATATAATAAAATAAGTTTACTCTCATTATGAAAATGTTACGGTTTGTTAAATTTAGATCGGTTAATAAGTTACTCCTTATTCGTACGGAAAGAACAGAACTCGTAAATACGTATTATTTTCATGGTTTATTAGTTTAACATTTCTAACGTATAGGTAGCATGTGATAATAAAATATATTTCGATTTGCTTTTGTTACTTAATAGCTACTAATAAACATTACATATTTTAAAACTTACAGTTTTGAAGTTTGGTTATCAGTTCTGTCTACTCTAGCGTTTCTAACAGTCAATACAATAGTACAAACGGTCACTAACCTGTGATCCCAACGTTTTGAAGTGTGGAAGTTTTGGAAGATTATGAAAAAAAACGGGAAGATCCGGAATGCACGTAAGAGAAGCCAGATGGGGAATGGCTGGGAACGTCTTATCGCCCTATTACATTCCTGTTGGATTTTACACGCTTCTGAGACGGTTGGTTGGACGGAGATGATTATTTCAGTTAGTAACTACTTCTGATTTTAGTTACTTAAAAGCCAATTTTACTAATCACGATAACGTACTAATTATCGGTGAAATTGGCTTTCTAGTTCGTGATCGTTTTGATATGTTTCGGAGAAAGAAAGACCATCCAAAATACACAAGTGTCATCAGAGACAATGGAGATAATTAAATATTATAATATATCCATATATATCCAATATCCAATAATCATATATCATCATACATCGTATATCGTATATATATATCGTATATCGATCATATATCTAATAATATTAGAAATATTTGCCTAATGCATTGATGTCATTTTATTGACATGTAGGCGGATTTACCCCAATTAATATTAATCTTCTTTATTTCACGAGACATAACACTGTGCAGGTAGTAACTTATGAAATAAGTGTGATATGGTTTCTTCATATCAATTTTGATACTCCAAAAATTAGATTTTGTTGGTCTATAGACCAAGTAAAATAGCACTTTTTCAATATTTAAAAGCGATTCTTTGGGTGTGTTTAGTTTAAGCCTAGCTCGTCATATTTATTACCTTCTATAAGTTTTATATTTGGAATCTTATTATTGTAAATATCTAGGTATATTTCAAGGAAATCTGGCTACTGCAATCACCCGCAAGAAAATTTGGCATTTTCTTTGATTACAGCCCTCATAACCCAAAACCATCCAAAAAATAATGCAAAAATCTAAAAATGCATGTATACAATATATTGTGCCATATAACACGGGCTTGTGACCACGATAAATTAAATATCTAACCTAATAATACATACTTAGTTACACATTTAGAGGAGAGAACTACATTTTAAACCTACATGTATGTTTGTTTCGAGTAAATCGGATGGAGTATTTTACAGTAGCTCTAATAAAAATTAAAAGAAAGTAAGCCGAGGTATACGTGTTTTTAAAATTAAATGACAATAGTTGAATATTTAACCCTCTTAAAGGATGAAAGTATTACTTTTAGTAGCTAAAATTATTTTCCAAAACGTAAAAACTCGAATTTTTATTCAAAATAGATTGATAGGAGTTTCAATGTAGAACACACAATAGGCACCTGATGATACCTCACACTAATGAAGCTGACTCAAGCGCTTGGCATACTAACAAGGTCTGATAGCCAAAAATAGACACGGGAGAAGGAAAAGGTGACCCAGAATATTGCAGGTCACAGTGGCATGATATACTCTAATTATAATACACATTGTAACTCTTATATATATATATATATTCTGTTACGTATTTTGAGCGTTAAGTTATTCAGTAGAAATATATATATAAACATGTCCATTTAATACTAAATGGATACAAATTAGAAGCATAAAGAGCTGCAATCTTCTAAATTGATTCATTAACTTTTATTTTTAAAGTTTCATATTATTAAATAAAATATTCATGCAGTTAATGTAAACAGTTTGGCAGCAGAAGTTGAGTATACATTTTATTCCAATCAAAGTTACGGAAAGGTGATAATTCTGTTGAAACAACGTTACTCATTATTAAAGTAATATTTGTTCTGTAAGGGCGCTTTAAGACTCAATATTGCAGTCTAAAGGTAACTGAAAGCAATGGCACAGTGTGTTTAAATGTAATATAGGGCTGATAAGACATTGTTTAGTTTTGCCTTAAAACCTGTCCATGGAACTAAAAATATATTTTCTATCGTTGAAGACATCCCAATAATTGTAAGGGAATAGTGTATTTGCTATATTAAAATTACTATAGTAAAAATTCAGGCTCTAACTCTCCCTTATGTATTTCATATAATAATGTGTAACACTGACTCTATGTATCGCCTAATGAAGCTATGAAGTCAAGTTACGAGGGACAGAGTAGTCCTCCGCTAAGGGCAAACTGTTATATGAAGAGTCTTATCAAAGTAGCAACCGCTTCTAAGCTTGCTCCCTCCTCCAATTGATAAGCAAGAAGAGTAATGAACTTTTATATTTCTTTACTGAACGTCACTGGCTAGCATTAGATATAGACGAATAGAATTTAGAGATCTCTTGTCACTAGCTCTCTAAGCGTGAAGTTCTTTATGAGTTTAGTATTGCTCGTTGTTCAGGCATCTCGCTTGTTATGGAAACGATGATTACAATTTCATAATAAAGAACTCCAGAGAGCTGAATGGACAATCCGTGTATTATACTATGTGTGATTGTAGGCTGAAATACAATGTTAGGTGAACCATTATCTCACAGTCTCAGTTTGTACCTAAAACGTCAAACTGTTACAAGTGACGCAATGTGTTTCTAACAAGACGAATTGTGTTGAGGGGTGAAGCTACGCGTAGAGTGAATGGGAAACTGATGGGACTCTGTGCCTGGAGAATGGCCAAGGGCTGTTCGATCAGGTGTGACGCCGAGGGCGGTTGTGACGCACTCCCCCCCCCCCACCAAACACTCCACTTTAGGATGTGAGAGTGATTATATTTCCGAGTGATAGTTATCTTAGTTGACGGTGCCTATGTATGTTAAACAACTTAAAAACCAAAGTTATACCCCAGCCTATCTTTAAAACGTGGCATGTGACCTTTTTAGCCCTGAAATTACCAAGCCTATGATGATACACTGAGCTGCCAACGGAGATTATATAATTTTGAGGATTTTCTTTCATAGGTGGAAAATTACTCACATGTTATATAATGAATGAAAAATGAATAATACATTGAAATGAATTTCAAAATCTCTTCTGACTAACTATAGTGCTGAAAATCATCATGTTCTTCAGAATATCTGCAAATATGCAGTTTAGGATGAAAGCACATTGGGTCTTGCCTTAAACATCTGGGAAAATTTTTTTTCTTACGAAAATAAAATTCGACGTAAATTAAAAATGCCTGTTTGTAAAAGCTTTCAATTATTAGTTTAATGCTTTGGTTTAAACTAGCGTAATAAAAGTATGCTGTTCACTTTCCGTACTCAAATAGAGCTGAAATAGCGATATTCTTCTTTAGTGTTTTTAATTTTATTAATCGTATAGTTAACGATGCGTTGAAAGTTCAAAGAATAACCAGATCCCTGTCTGAATAACTTATCAAGCCCGAGTTAAAAATTTACATTTTTGTTATTACACTGCTCTATTTATTATTCTTAAATAAATGTTACCATTAGATTTAGCATTTAGATCATACCATGAAAAACATAATATCAGGACTTGATTTCTATTAGGATGAATCTACAATCAGCCTTCATTTTCGCAGTCATCAAATTCATCGCAGAGGTCAAGGATGCAAAGGAAAAGTAGTTGCTACAAATAATAACTTACATGTTTTAGGAGTTCAACTAACGTAATGTATATGCTCAATGTTGATATAAGAGCAAATAACACAGTGAGCGATTTCAAACTATGTTTATCTTTTCTTCAGCTATGTATACGATATAAAAATATAAACAACAAACCTATTTATTTTTATAAACATTTACATATGTATATCTTAAATTAAGATTAAAATTATATTCTATGCTATAATTTATTCAACCAACTTTAAATAAAGGCATTATTTTGTAGTTTCCAAAGTTCACATTGAATGGAATTATCTAGTAGTATGGTAGTTACAGAGATATGTAACTAAAACGCCATACCATAGTGATAGGAACCATAAAAGACAATGCAATATGTAGTTGAATTATCGTTACATAACACGTGATGTGTTTAAATTTAAAATAAACTGTATAAATTCCGTGCTACAATTATTTAACGAAGCTGCATTTTTAACTTAAATTTACGAGTTCCGAGTCAGCGTAAATTATCGTTAATAAAAGACGTTAAATTCATGTTTAAAATAGGTAAAAAAAGCAATTACAAGTAAGAATTAGAATCTTAAAACACAAAATGCCTGGAAAATATTCAAATGTACATATTATATTAGGTACAATAAAACTTAAAATGATTGTTGAACACTGTTATACAATTCATAAAATTTTCCAAGCCGCGAATACAATCAATTTATTACATTATATTCTCATGAAAAAACATAAAGTCTAAACCAGCAAATCAAAACAGTTCCTATAATCTAAATAAATTGTAACATCACTTCTTTAAAGAAGACACCTTTGAGGTTAATCGACATATGGGGTTATTGGTTAGAAAACTTGTATGTATATAAAACAGTGGATCAATCTTAATTGAATTCGTATTAGACTATTGCCATTATTTAACCAGATTGATTTCTTGAATGGTGAGGATGGAATATATAATGCCATTACAAAACCCGCCTACTTCGGGAGATCGCCTCCATAATCCTTCTTATCCACTATCCTTCTTATTCTTAATATCAGGATTCGATCCGATTAGTCACGGACAGGACCAGGATCGGATCATTTCTTCTTAGAATTGAAAATATGTTTTTTTACATTAAAAATAAGGAATATTCCAAAACGTGTTTTGAAAATCGGAAAGAAATTTTTAAGCGCTTGAACGAGATGATGCAAATGTATAATCGTTCTGTGTAAGTTGACCTAATTTATATTTTTTAAGGATTTACGCAACACTTTACTAAATAATAAAAACCATTCAAAATGTGTTTTAACTGATAAAAATTCAATTTCATAGGTACCATATTTGTTTGATTTAATTTAATATTCAGATTTTTTAAATATTAATTAGCACTTATTAAACTAATACAATCGGATTTAGGTATATTAGAATTATTTAAAAAATAGTTAAGCAATACAACAGCAACGTGTATATTGTCGTAATCAAGGGATACAATTGTAATAAAAAATTGCTCACTATTTCATTTTATTTTTATTTCAATTACCTAATTATGTGATTTTCTTGATTTAACCTGATCTTCTGGGAACTTATACTAGATTTCCTCATGCATGCTTAAATGATCGCTTGATAGCAAATCTGAAGATAACAAATTAGTATGTACATATGTAATGGTCTGGGAACTTTGAGCAGATGTCGCTCTGACTGCAATGAATGGATTTCCGCCAACGTGGATACATCTCTGTTTCACTTCATATCTGAAGTCTAAATTAGGTCCCTCTTAATTCTATACTATTGATAGATATGCAGATACGAGTGTTTGGGAACCACCTGTGTCTAGGTGTTGCACTGACAACTGGATATCATCACCCGAAACATTTCTATACATTTCGCTTCTTATTTATATTCATGCATTTCCACACTACGTAAACTTACATTCTAGATTCAGATTAATACTGGTTTTAAGTTACTAGGTGAATAAAGACCAGTTAATTTACATTATACAATGTTGTTATA
The DNA here is from genome assembly GCF_021130785.1 of Homalodisca vitripennis. NCBI lineage: Eukaryota > Metazoa > Arthropoda > Insecta > Hemiptera > Cicadellidae > Homalodisca > Homalodisca vitripennis. The sequence continues at coordinate 12,795,430 of NC_060211.1, forward strand.
CAAACCGTGAGCAGATGTTTCACTGTCCCGTCTGAATTGACACCTGACAACCGCAGACACATTTTTCTCTTTTATTTCTTATTTGCATTCATATATTTGTTTCGTACAGTCTATTTTCTTTAAGTTTATTACATATTATAAATTGAGAAATAATTTAAATTTTATTTGTTTTAAGTACAGTTTGTAGTTATTGTATGGCTTTTTATACTGGGGCTGTAAATGTTTTGTTATTACTTGTGAACATTTAAATATTCCTAATTTAGCAAGTATACTAAAGCTAACTGATTTTAAAACAACTTGATACATTTTGATTTTAAAAATAAATCTGTCTGACTCTTGCACAAAAAATACACAAGTAATGCTGTTTTGATAGTTACTGGTTAATATATGTTACTGGTTAAGTGTAAGGTGGCGTTAACACGTCATCGTGTTCAGAGTAACAATATTAAATTTTATTATCAATCTTTATAAGCTATTTCAATGATTATCGTGTCTTTCAAATGTTTAGTAGTGTTCTTTTACAAATTTATTACAAAATATAACAAGTTTAAAAACTTAAACTTAGTATAGTATGCATAACAAAAACAACCATGATAACGGTAATTCTAAACTATAAACGCATTAATGTATATAACATAGTTATCTTAAGTTTATGATTATAATTTATCAAAAATACTTTAAGAACTAAATAATTAGATTTTAGGTAGGTAAAAGCTAATAGTTTCAAGACGTTTAAGAACTTCTTTGAGGATAACATCTTCTTTAAGTTAAAAATTAATACAAGAACTGAGTTTAGGAATAGTGAAAGTACAGGGCCAATGCCAGATTAATATCTGAACAGAGGGTAAGGGCGAGGGAGTGTGAATGCAATTAGTGACGTCATACTCTGTGAAATTGCTTTGCAATACGTTCGATGAGTACAGTAGCGTCCTTCAATTAACTTTAGAACATCTACGTAAATCTATATGGTTGGTGAAGGGTCAACTTGTTATACATATTTTATATATAAAATGATCTTTTTTTTTCAAGAAATACAAGTTTGTTTGAAAAAATTCACTCCTCTTTATTGTAAAATAATAGCAAAGGTGCCTTTATAATCTGTGCGAAGATAATGCCTACAGCTGTTGTGTTACAGGAGGAAAGTAACACTTGTTGACTTAAGAAAGAGTGAAAGAGATGTTTTATACACAAAGGAGAAGCGGAGGGTAGAAATTATTTGAAGAGTGACAAGTATGTGTCACTTACATTTTGCCATCTTCACTTACATTTTTAATAAGCTTACGCTCAGGAATGAGTTTCTGAGTCCTCATTGATTTTAAATATTGCATTCCCTACATTAGCTAGATATGGATCTCAATAATACATGCATGCATGTTTTGTAATAAGAGGTTCCAACCAGGTATTCCTCGAGCTCAACGGTACTCACTACGCGGCTCGCGGCCCGCATGCGGCCCTTAACATGGTATTTTTCGGTTCTTAACATGGCATTTTGCGGCCCTTAACATTGTATTTTACGGCCCGTAACATGGCGTTTTGCGGCCCTTAACATTGTATTTTGCGGCCCTTAAAGTTTTTAGAACTGCATGTAATTTATTAGGTACCAACGCTTTTGTAAGAGCTGTAGAATTCACTGAAATAATTAAGATTTTTCGTCTGTTTTAATGCACTAAATTACTAACAGATAGACTGACGGAATCAGGCCCGCTCATCAATCTTTGAACCCATTGCCAACCGTCATAACGGGCCCCGATGCTACAAAACATACGATGCAATTTCTTGTACTGTATGGTAGTGATGCGCGGGTCATGAGCGAACCGGCTCACTGATCCGGGTCACGAAATGATCTGAGATCCATCAGATCATGTGATGAAATGAGCCGGGTCATTTGGTGAGTCGCCTCCTGATTGAACGAACCATCGCGTCACGAACCCGTGAGTTGAGAGTCAACAGCCAGTTTAACATTCTACGGTTCTCTTAGTTTTTTATGATCTGAGTGGTCTGCTAGACATAGAATAAAACTGTTTAAAACCCGATTTATAATAGACGACAGCTACCCCTCTTGAAAACTATTTTATTTAACTTACAATGTCTTTCAAGCATTAAAAGTTATTTAAATGTACAGATAATGTTAAAGATGATGTTTTATCAGTTACACCTCATTGGCACACAGGAAAAAAATAAGTTTTTTTTTATTTTATATTATTTTTAATATTAAAAGCAAAATTGATTATTTCAACTAAAATAATTGATTGTATAAAGATGAAATAACTTAATAAAATAATTGTTTATTTTTAATTGGTTTATAATTTGATCGAGCAGACGGAGTGAGTCACGTCAGTGATCTGAAGATTAATTTCAGTGATGTGATCCAAATGAGAAGGATCTTTCCAAAGAACCGTTCTTCCCATCACTGTTGTACAGCGCCTGCACGCTGCTGCCCTTGCTACTGACGTACGGAAGGCTTTATTTCGACATGCCTATTGCCTACTCACAGCTTCCTATCACCGTTCTACATTACATAACTAACAAAGATTACAAGCACACTTCAGATACAGGAGAAATTTTTTTGTAAATAATGTAATAAATGAGAATATTTTTAGAGCGGATTTTGAGGGAGCGGGCGAAGCTCATAGTTGGCCACAAATCCGCTCACCCTTCCCTTAAATTTATACTAAAATATGTAAGTTAAAATAATAATAGAGATAAATTTGCTTCCTTAGGAACATTAAATAAAACCCACATTGTTAGCTATTTCTGTGGAAACTAGATGTTTTTATTTAAAAAGACTCGAGCTGGTCCGGACGAGCTTTTGAACAATCTTCTCCATATTAAAAATCGCCAACGGAAAGCTACCTCTAAAGGAAAGGCATCAAGGAAGTTCAGGACAGCAGTCTTCAGCTACGAGGTTCATTTGTGCAAGAGGAGGTCATCCTAGAAGGTATCTAGAAGTAGCCTCCAAGAGACGACTAACAAGTCAAGCCTCCAGCTACCAGGTTCCTTTGTGCAAGAGGAGGTCATCCTAGAAGGTATCCAGTAGTAGCCTCTAAAAGACGACTAACAAGTCAAGCCTCCAGCTACCAGGTTACTTTGTGCATGAGGAGGTCATCCTAGAAGATATCCAGTAGTAGCCTCTAAGAGACGACTAAAAAGTCAAGCCTCCAGCTACCAGGTTCCTTAGTGCATGAGGAGGTCATCCTAGAAGCCAGTAGTAGCCTCTAAGAGACGACTAAAAAGTCAAGCCTCCAGCTACCAGGTTCCTTAGTGCATGAGGAGGTCATCCTAGAAGGTATCCAGTAGTAGACTCTAAAAGACGACTAACAAGTCAAGCCTCCAGCTACCAGGTTACTTTGTGCATGAGGAGGTCATCCTAGAAGATATCCAGTAGTAGCCTCTAAGGGACGACTAAAAAGTCAAGCCTCCAGCTACCAGGTTCCTTAGTGCATGAGGAGGTCATCCTAGAAGGTATCCAGTAGTAGCCTCCAAGAGACGACTAACAAGTCAAGCCTCCAGCTACCAGGTTCCTTTGTGCATGAGGAGGTCATCCTAGAAGGTATCCAGTAGTAGACTCTAAAAGACGACTAACAAGTCAAGCCTCCAGCTACCAGGTTACTTTGTGCATGAGGAGGTCATCCTAGAAGATATCCAGTAGTAGCCTCTAAGGGACGACTAAAAAGTCAAGCCTCCAGCTACCAGGTTCCTTAGTGCATGAGGAGGTCATCCTAGAAGGTATCCAGTAGTAGCCTCCAAGAGACGACTAACAAGTCAAGCCTCCAGCTACCAGGTTCCTTTGTGCATGAGGAGGTCACCCTAGAAGGTATCCAGTAGTAGCCTCCAAGAGAAGACTAGCAAGTCAAGCCAAACAAGAAGATCAGCGCTCCATAAATTTTTCTAGGAGGATCTTCAAAACTTCTTGAAACCTGACGATCCTTTTTAGAATCGCCTGAAGCCAATTGATCACAAAGTATTTTATTGCAATGTGGGGCGATGTGTTCGAGTAAAGATCCTGGGAGCGGTATTGAATGGAAAAAACAGATAGGATGACCGCTACAGTACGTCGTGATGGTCGGGGCGGCGTAGACACTAGGGGTAGGGCAAGCCAAAACTACCCCTCCCCCTTTAAAAAAATTCTAGTTTTATGTGTAAGTTTAGTTAAATAATATCTAATTTGTTCTAATTTTTTAACTTTATTTTGACAGAAAAGAAATATATACTGACCTTTTAATCTTACAGCACAACAAAATATAAAATTATATAAGAAAGAAATACCTATTAACAAAAATTATGTTAAAGTGAGGAAAATGAATCTCCAACATTTACAAATATCAATTTGGAGTTAAAGATCAGTTGCAGTTTAGAGATAAAGATTAAATTTATAAAATAAATGTCCACAGTTAAAATATTTTAAAACTAAATTCTCAGGTTTTAGGTTAACAAATATCAGCTGAAATAAAAATTAAATTTACATTCACGAAACTTAAAGTTTTAGTTACCAAGGCAATTTAACGTCTCTTTACTTTTTGCAACTCATTTCTCTTATGAATTGATCCACTGTGGACCCTGTCTCATTTTTTACTTGATTTATAATAAATATTGGTGTATCTTGGTTCCTCTCCAGTTATTCTTGGATAGTTTGGCCAACTATGTATGGTTTGCGTTCCAATGAAGAACCCCAGTGGGCTCAGGATTTCAACGGGTAATGGCTGATTATAATGGTTAGGCAAAGTTTGGAAATCTGATTTTTAAGGCATCGCGCTACTGAGAGCCCTTACTCTGGCAGAGCAGTCAGTTGGTCAAGTAGGATGGATGTGGAGGGCGTCATGGCATTAAAAAATAACTTCTGGATTGCCCATGGGAATTATTTTAACAGCAAGCGACTGGTGTGGACGAATCAGATATTTTTTTAGATTGAAATATAGTGGAGATATATTATTTATCATCCTATCTTGCTTAGTTTTCCGCCTATGTATATTTATTGTCTTTGAAAAATTCATACCACAAAAAATATTTGTTGTTATGATATTTGGCATGAATATTTTATCGTAACAAACTATCGCTTTGGCGATGGTTAGAAAATTGAGTTAAAGCCATATGCTATGTAACATGTCTTGTACATTTTTTGTTTAAACTACTTAATAGTATATTTCCCGTTAAAAAACTAATTATAACGATTACAGTAATAAATACTATTAAATATTGCTATAAGAAACCGTTATTATCTTATCTATATACTGTTATTATCTTATTAGATTTATATTTTGATGAATACAATAGAAACACCCTATCTGATTTATAGGCTACGTCATCTTTCCTAAATAATTTATCCTAACGTAATGAAACCTAATCTAACGTAATCTAACGTAACCTAACCTAACTCGTACTAAATTAAAGTAACATGTCCTATAATTACTACTAAATGTAAAGAATACAATACTTTTCCAATTTATTTATTTTTCGGACTAGGTCTTTTGAAACCAAATGTTTCATCATCAGCGACTCCAAAATATAAATATTTACACAGTTTTTATTACAATTAAAATACCATATGGTGTAAATATGCAAATTCAAAGATTTTTCAAATATTTCAGCTAGTATGAAAAATTGGATATGCTACAGTATAATTTTTAAATATATTGAGAAGGAAGAAGACGAATTTAAAAAAGGGCCTTCTTCATTATTTATGAGTTTTATCTTTATTTATGTTTATGTGTACTGTTTCCCAAGCATTTAAGTTCATTGGTATAACCTATCCTATCCTAAATTTGCGGAATATACCTAACCAAACGTACCCTAAACCTATCCTAACTTAACCTAACCTAACCAAATGTAAACCTAAAATAAACTAACCTAACCTAATCTTACATAACCTAACCTAACGTACCCTAAACCTATCCTAACTTAACCTAACCTAACCAAATGTAAACCTAAAATAAACTAACCTAACCTAATCTTACATAACCTAACCTAACGTACCCTAAACCTATCCTAACTTAACCTAACCTAACCAAATGTAAACCTAAAATAAAACTAACCTAACCTAATCATACATAACCTATCCTAACGTAACGTTACCTAACCTAAGCTATCTAAAACATATCGTAACCTATACTAATCTAATCTAACCTAAACCTAACGAAACGTTGGCAATAAAAAGGAAACAAAAAACCATTACCAAAATGACGAGTATTCTTTTTTCTCTGGAGAGAATCTTTATATGTCCATAGCAGAATGATTACTCCAGTTTTCCCAGCGTTAAAGCTATTTTTTTCCGTAAATTCAGATAATATCACTACGGATTAACACCTTTGTTCCTTAGTTCGGGAAGTGCAGTGAGTTTACAGCATTGCTGTTCCTGTTGTCCTTTGTCACATTATTATAAAATCTTGAATTTTAAATGTCAAGAAACCAGTACCTCTATCTTTAATTATTCGTAACATTTATAAGATACTTTTTTCAGATAGTAAAACTTTTGTCAGTACTCCAAGAAGAGATGTCATTCTTGTTTGGTGATATAAGGAAATCACAAGATTCTTTTCGTTTGGTTGAAAATACAGGGCAATAAAAAACAGTAATTTGTTTCAACTGTTCATGTTCAGGTATCAAGCCAGGGACTACAAAATCGAGATAATAGGTTTTCAGCAATACATAGAGCTAAAATTTCTTTTGAAGAAAAAAAGACGATATGTCAAGTTGCGTTCTAGGAAATAGTAGAGAGTGGTAAGTTTTCTAGTTTTACAGCGTGAGAAAACGATTCTTTTACACATTCGCATCCATTTATATCTGAGAATCTGCATTTTATAAATTAAAGTTTATTAAAAATATGGACAAATCCAGACTTAGAAATTATTCCGTAAACTCTAAATGAACTCTATTTGGTTGAACTGATTATGAATGTTGAAACTCTGTTAAGATTATCTTCACAGACGCCTAATATCGACGCAATACTCCAGAAATACAACAAATTCAGACCTTTAACGTCAACAATATAAGAATATGAAAAAAGCTACAGTCAAATATCCTAAATAACCTTGACACACACACACACATACACACACACACACACACACACACACACACGCATGCACGCACGCACGCACGCACGCACGGACGGACGCACACACACATTATGACACTACATGTATTCCATTTCTATTTTGTCCAGTACTTATTAATTAGAAATTAAATTAAATTTAAAATCAGTTTTATTTTATTTCCAATTACCTTGAACAAGTGTATAATTTCAAAACATATTTATTTTGCTTGTTATATACTAGGTTTTTACTAATATATGTGTATCTCAGAAACAAAACTAAACATATGTGCTTGAGACCCTCATATTATTTTAAAAAAGTCATAAGGCTCTTTATTAAATCCTAGTGAGTAACTTCTGCTCTAGCTGCAAAAAGAAAACAAATATTAAAACTTACTCATTATAAGCGGAAGACACAACCTTTGGCGTCCTTTTTGTAAGTAAATAATTTTGTTAAAATTAACTTCCAGTTGAAAATTTAATAAAAAATAATTGAAAATATGAATATATTAAAACAAAATAATTCCATGTTAAAGCACCACACAACGACGAGTATAGAACGCGTAAAAGAATGTGTTTGTTAGAGTGCTCAAAGCAGTCATTGTTAAGCTGTTTTGACTTTAACAATAGACCTTACCTTTGTGAACTGTGGCCTCACGCTTCAGAACTGTTTATTGTGTTACTTTTAATGTACAATATTACGTTTCTATAAAATAGTTATGAAGGTTCCTTTATTTATGTACATACTATAAACACGTTTCTGAAAATATTTTCAATAGACATAGTCAAATACATCGTTTTAAATTGTCAGAGCCTTGATATAAAGTTGTAAAATATCGAGTCGTTGCCCAATTCGATGTCCAGTTCTAACGCTATCGATATACGAGTTCTAAAATGGTTAGGCATTTGTACAATATACTTTTTGGGGAAAAATTTATAATAACTCTGACAAAGATTAATACTAGAAGTTAATGTTGAAATGAGGAAGTGTTTAAAGTTTACTTTAGTTGCTTTAGAAATAAAATTTTCAGTTTCAGGGGAATCTGAAAGTAAATTAAAACCAATTCGTATCATCTGAATGTGGAATAATAATAAAAATAATAAAACTTAAGGACTGATTATAATCCATCTAAAAGCAAAATTTGATAAAAAAAGGACTAAACCTTTCAAACAGCCAGAATATTTTTTTGATATCGAGTTTTCTAAAAATATAGTGCGGTATATACCCAAAATATTTTGAGTTGAACGTACAGTAACACCTATGCCTGCTCAAAAAATAGATTAACAGAGATCCTAATATTTCTTTTCTTGATCATCATCGGCCTTAAATAAACAAGATAGGAGTACCCCATACAACAAGTCGTGTAACAGGTTTAGATTGCTTGCAAATGTTCAAGTAAATAGCGAATTTCATTAGGCTATGTCAAATGATAAAATTCAATTTGGTTGTAATAGTATTGTTTAAAAACGGTTACCAATAAGACCAATGTAATAATGTAACGCTGGCCAAATCACGTGCAATGACATAGACGATCATGAAGCACTAAGTTTCTTTATGTAAATATTCATGCGAATTGAAAGTATATGTCAGTTCGCTCTTCAGATATCGTGTGGACAGAAAGAGAGAGAAAAATAAAATTATTCCAACCCCTCGAGTGATAGGCTTCGCTAATGCTGTCAGTAAAGAGTCTTTCAATTTAAAATTTGATTTTGTTCAATCGTAATTCCTTGTAAGCCGATAGACAGACATACAATTTGTCCACCTCAAATCGAAAACTGTTAGACGTCAAGATTTCAAATAAAAACAATAGTAATGGCTTTACTGTACTTTCATAACATGAGTATAACTTCTAGTTATTCCTAAACAAGTAAGAGTTACAATACTACTTCATCCCCTTTATTCAGCAATTGTTCACTATGCTTGCTCAGAAAATGATCAAATCCACTATTTGTCAGAGATATATTTATAGTTAATTTGTCAAATTATCTTACACCTACATTAAAGATTACAACACGTTTTCTTCTCCGTGATATGCTTTCCCTTGACAAATAACAACGACAGTTGCTTAATCACAAAACAAGAAAGTCATTCATATGAAGGTGACAGCTAATGCATTAATACACATTGTATTATTAGATTTCATAAGAAATAATATAATACGTAATCAATATGTGTTCTAGCATACACGCCTGTTACAGTTGCTACATTGTCCCTTGATAGTATCTGCGAGTATTCCAATGGGAAATTAACTTCACTACAGGCTACTGCACCTGTTGCTGATCATCATTCATAATTATTAAACCATGATTAAATCAACAACAATAATTTAACATCATTAAATACGAACAAAGTATGAGTACAACAAACCTTTTGTCACGTAGCAAGATTTACTGACGCATATGGCAGTAATCAGTTTATTTACTAGTTTAATGTAAAAATGCAATGTAAAAATGTTCACTAACACTCAGCCAAATACTACCTAGTGAAATACACCGTCATCAACTCGATGTTCCTAATTTAGAAAACAGTTTCATTCGACATTCCAAGTCTATATATCAGTTCGTTCTTGATGTATCATGCGGACAGGCTGACAGAATTAGAATGTTTCCAGTCCCTCAAACGATAGGGGGCTGTTAACGCTTATTATATTCCACGTTTGTTACATTCTACTGTAATGTTATTAACATTGAACAACTAATTAAAAACAGGTTATTGAACATTCGAAGGTTTTCGACGCTTAGTAGGATGTATTTGCAGCACTGTTTTGTAGTATTCCATATGTTCTGCATTACTCCGCCACTCGACATGTCGAAGAAGGAATAATAGAAATACATAATTATTACAAAGAATATAATGTAGAATACGAAGCCATACCTGTAACCTTCTACGTTTAACACATTCACAGCAACCATCATTTTTTAATACTCTAATAACTAGGGGAAGAAAAGGAAACCTAATCTTTTATATGTGATAAGAAAAACAGGGATTTCCACATTTATTATATACTGGTAGGCTGTAATGAGTAGTTGTCAATGGCAAGTTTCATCCCCGCCACTGGTAAGTAGAATATGTTATTACATGGCAACAAACAAAACTCAAACTGTATAAGGAACTTAAGCAGAAACAGACAATTCGATACGAACACATCCTGGCCTCATTGCAATCTATAAATCCGACGTCTAAGGAGTTAGATTTGTAGGAAGAAATCTATCTCCTACAAAGAATGGTTTATATTCAGCCAATACCATCAGAAGGTTTTATAGCATTAGGAAGTAAGGCTTAGGACTTCTATTTTTGTAACGCTCACACATATACGCGATGTATGTTTTTATTGCTTGTTATATTGTCTTTAGATTTAAGTTAGAGCTCAGGTTCAAATCCTCTGTTTGACCACTGAACCGGTACTTTTGACTATGTACTGTACCGAATCTCCTCCGAACTCTGTTTAGGAAGATCCTCGCATATGCCAGTGCCTGATGAGGACTGCCAGAATAAGCTAAAAAGGAGATTGTCCTCTCCTTGTTTAAACAATTACTGAAGTGGAATTTATTTATGAAGCTTGGAGATAACTGAATAACACCTATCGTTTTTTAAATTTATTTGAAGATATATTAAAGTTTAAGTGCAATAAACTATTAACGGATGAGTGTAGTTTCTCACTGTCTTTAAGATTAGTATTTATGTCTAATACATTAAAATGTAACAAATTGCATATTAGATTGATAATCAGTCTAATTAAAATACAAAAATGTTTTAATAGTAAGAAGGATCATAATAACATTTACTGTATCATATAATATAAAAATATCCATAGAAGAAAAGGAGGCCGGTTTAAATTGCTGAGATATCCAGGAAATGGCTAGAAGCAATACAAAAGTACGCTACGAGTGTTTCTACATTAGGATCTGACTATAACCGTACAATAGGCTATAAACGGATCACACTCTACTGCGAGTGCCCATATCACAACGGATTTACACCTTTGTTCCTTTGTCCGGGAAGTGAGTACGCTACGAGTGTTTCTATATTAGGATCTGACTATAACCGTACAATAGGCTATAAACGGATCACACTCTACTGGGAGTGCCCATATCACTACGGATTTACACCTTTGTTCCTTTGTCCGGGAAGTGAGTACGCTAGGAATGCTTCTACATTAGGATCTGACTATAACCGTACAATAGGCTATAAACGGATCACACTCTACTGCGAGTGCCCATATCACTACGGATTTACACCTTTGTTCCTTTGTCCGGGAATTGTTCAAGTGCTGTGAGTTTACAGCATTGCTGTTCCTATTGTCCTTTGTCACATTATTATAAAATCTTGAATTTTAAAAGTCAAGAAACCAGTACCTCTATCTTTAATTATTCGTAACATTTATAAGATATTTAATAGCATTTTCTATGTTTTCATCAACTTAAACTGTAAATACTATTTTATCGTCTACTACCACATTTATGCTTCAGTTTTATATGCATTTAAGTAAAGATGCAACAAGTTAAAAGACTTCAGCAATATAATTTGAAACATCTACTACAGATAACCTAGGCCAGTTTTAAACATTTCTAGAAATTGATTGATTGATCGATTGAGTTTTATGAGACAGATTACGTAAAATCTGTTAACAAAAGTTTTTGTTAATGCAAAATAAATAAAGTCCTGCGTATCTTATATATTTAATGTATTTAGGCGTCTCTTTAAGTTTTTAACATGGAAAAGTACACAAAACGCATTAATGGTTTTTATACTTTAATGGTATATCATAGCACGTATAAATTGAACATTTAAAAATTGCAGTTGACCTAAATCGCTTAGAGATAGATATATGGTTTGAATTTAAGAATCTTCACTTTGAAAACGTTAGATAATATGTGCCAAAAGATAACTTCTTGCTTTGCCATTTTTGAGTAGACGCACTTTTACTTCTTGTAATATTTTCGTTTTAGGGGTAAAGATTTGTTGGTGAAAATTTAATGTGGTATAACATTTGAAAGAAATGGACTACATGTTAAAAATATTTCCTTCACTAATTTGTTTTTTACGGATACTACTTGTAAAAGTGGTCAGTCAATTTCGAAAAATGATAATGTTATAATTATGTTTATATTGATTGGAAATAAATTCATTTATTCATTTGGATACTTTACCCTCCAGTTTAAAGAAAAAAATTCAAGATCCTCAATCAAACTCTCTGAATGTAAGGATATTATGATTGCCGATGGGAGAGAGGTCTAAGACGGACTTAGGGTCTGAGTTAGAGAAGGCGCGTGTTAAAATTATGTCTGTAACCGTTGCACTTATTAACTTCCCCTTATTCTATTTGATAGTATCCTCGCACAGTCCAATGGCCAATAAAGACGTGTATAATATGACTTAAAAGGGAATCGGTCTCTCCTTTTTCTTTGAAAAAAATGTTGAATATAGTAACTATCCATAGAGTGATTAATACTGATTTACGGTGAAGATAAAAACACATATTTATTTCTTAAAGATATTTTAGCACACTCGTGGCACATAGACATATAATAATACTACACAGTAAGGCTAAAATAGGAAATTATTAACTTAGAAGGTTCACACCATAAATATACAGTTATAAATATAAATTTCTGAATGTATATATATATATATATATATATATATATATATATATATATATATATATATATATGGTGTGAACCTTCAAAGTTAAACCGTCAAAATCCTCTCATATAAATTAATTATAAATATGTATTTACACATATTGTGTACTTAATTAAAAGTTAATTTTTTTATTTCATGACACTTACAACACGAAAATTGGCAATTACGAGGAAAAAAATACGAACATTAAATAAAATCATCACTTATGTAAGTGACAGTGTGATTTTAGTTTAAACACATTTTATTGCCAGACAAAAATGAAGGCAAATGAATTATAAAACGGTCGGCCAGTTCTATGTGACATGAAAAACGAGTTTAAAGTCCAAATTGAGAAATGCACCGTTATCTTGCAACGGAATTTTAGCTTGATAGCATAAGAGAATCCGCTGGAGGCAAAGAAAACTTTATTGTGGAAAACCGGAGTTATGGGCAAAAGCGTTTATCTCTGTCAAAACGAAGTGTTCCGGTCCTGGGGAAAAGGAAAGATTTTTCTTTGAACAGGATCTTTCACCAATCCTTTCAGACACGTTTTATACTTTTTGTTGATTATTTACATATTTTCCATTGATTGTATGTTACTTATGGCCTAGTTAGTAGTATGATGTACCAGTAAATCTTTGGCAGCAAAAATGTTTTACGGCACTTGGGAAGATGTTAAAGAGGTCAGTATATACAAGAAAAACTCAATCATATGTAAAAACCAATTAGTATTAATTAGCATTTGAAATATTTAAAAAAAGAAAACTGGGAAAAGAATAAAGTAAAGAGTGTCTTTACCTATTTTAAAATGTTATAATATCGTTAACCAGTTTTTCATGTGCTTAAAACAACAAAAATTTGTTCCATATTGATTATTTCTAAATTGTTCTTGTTTACTGCCTTTCTAATCCATCAATATGCACAATTATTTCTTTTATTGTAAGTTATCTCATCAATACATTTATAGCAATCTGAATATATTTCACAGCGTTGTTGAATTTAATTCTTATTACCTATCAATATGTAACATAAACAGTCTTAAAATATTAACACATTTGAATTACAGTCACCTCTATTCTCGTTCTTGGATATAACGTTAATTTTATTAAGAATATATCCTCAAATATTTGTAAAAAATACAAATACCTTCAGAAGTAACATATTTAACCAAGACACAAAAGATCAAAACAAAACAAAAAACGATAAAAACATACTACAATCTATAAACAATCAAATTAAACAAGATTTAATCTGCTTGAGATTTATTTATTATTTGGGATGATTTTGAAAGTATTGAAGAATTTCAAAATTATTAGGTTATCACTTGCATATTATGGGGTTGTTACTTGCATATTATGTAGTTGTTACTTGCATATGATGGAGTAGTTGATTATAAATATTCACTCAGACATAGCTTTCCCCCACCCCCAAAATATTTAAGTTAAAACGAACATGGCTTAAGAATAGCAATATTCAGAAGTATTCACATCAAAATACCATAACGTTTGTAAGTGAACGCAAATAGAACAGAGAGTTTGCTGCAGTCTTTAACATTTAATTCCTTTGAGAACTTATTTCACATGGTTGACCAATAGTATCCTGCTATTAGTATTATGTAAATGGGAATTTGTATTGAATGAAGGCATCAAATAGAAAATTTTAAACCGGACCCTCTTTTTGTTATATTCGTACTGATATTTAAATGTTACTGATTATGATAATTAACATTTTGATTTGTATTATTGAATGGATACAATAGGAAAAAGGAAACACATGTACAGTTTATGGTCTATTAGTAATGATTTATTTCCTTTCCTGTTGATTCATAACATTTACGCGATGACATCATACCTCCATATTAATGTTCGCATGTTACTCTGGATGATAGAGGGATATTAAATCAGCTGTTAGTGCCTATGGACCTCCCTACTGAAGCCAACATCCAAATGTTACCATCTCTATAACATTGAGGGTGGATGGGAATCCCCTTAAATGAGTATTATTACAAATTGAATGCTTGGACCATCTCGAGATAGAGTCTAAAGTTCTGTGAATTGTCAATCGGGTTTCCTGCGCCTGGGGTTAGATCAATGCGTTAGGATACATTGCAGAAATTTACATGCGTTCTAATCCAAAATAAAAATTTTAGGGAGATCACCACATTAGTATACTGTGGTCAACGTTACTCCTGCTGAAGCCGGAACGAAGTGTCATTGATTTGATATATATATATATATATATATATATATATATATATATATATATATATATATATTATTCTACAACATCACGTGAATATTAAATATTCTATCACAAAAACTAACAATGTACTCTTTTACAATATCTATGGCAGTATTAAATGTTTGAATAAAACGGCACGAGAAGGGGTCAGTAACGATTTCTCTACTAACTTAATAAATAAAAATATAAAATACATTGGTTATTTTCCTTATACACGGAGGCACATAATTTTACATAACCCAGAATACTGACATACAGAAATAAATATGTATACATGTGAATGGGGAGCAAAACATAGAAATGTGTCTGTGGTCATGGCCATCCATACAGTAATGTCAGGGCGACATCTGCTGGCGTTCCCAGCATTACATATGTACATACTGATTTATGTTTATTTTTGATACGAACACACATATAGACAACCATATCCTAGATTATAGATATACAGAATGTGAGGATGTATTAATATAAACAGGGAGCAAAACATAGAAATGTGTCTGCGGTGACGGCCATCCATACAGTAATGTCAGGGCGACATCTGCTGGCGTTCCCAGCATTACATATGTACATACTGATTTATATTGTCTTTGAAATAATGCAGGTAAATAATTGTTTGATTTTAGAACATTCACATACATAATGTGAAAATTAGCTAATACATTTTACATGTTATACGGAACAATATGTCAATAGTGAGTGGTGGACGTAGTTCTTTAACAACTTCTGTTAGCTTCTTACATTTTTATTACAATATAGCTTTACGCCACATCATATAAAGTCGAGAGTAGTTTATATTATTCTAGTTTTTTTTGAAATTGGAAAAGTAAGGGCAGTAAAAAGACATTAATAGAAAACAAATAGAGCACTATAATCCACAAAACTATTAAATTTTATATTACATAACTTAAAATTTGTTTGAGAAGTTGATAGACTTCCTGATTTGCACAGCTCCTATAGCTTTGAAGGTCATATTGTGCAACCTATTCGCATACATCAAAGAACTCTCTTGTGGTGATTTCTTAGGCTATTTTGCTAAAGCTCTTTACTCTTTACTCAGAAAAACCCAGCATCTAGTTAAAATATCCTGGTATTAGTGTCTATACTGCACCTTTGGTATGAAGTCACTATCAAAGGTTGTCACATGAATTCTCCATGTTTAAACAGTAAAAACATTAAATCAATGGTTAAAAGCGGTAAAAAATATTTGAAAAAAGAATGATTAAATAAAAAAATGGGTAAAAACTAATAGAACGGTTTTAAGTCTTGTTCAATTAAAAAACATGTGGTTAAAATGCAACCATAGTCATAGTCAAATTTTACGGCTGCGTCTAGATTTTTCAATGACGAAATACCATGAAAATAGCCACTAACTAACGTGATATCATAGGCTCAAAAAATAATTCCTAATTTTTAACGAGTGTGGTCACAATCAGGATAAATATCGAGAGCGTCTCATTGCGATTTTTAATTGTCATTGTAATTAATGATCATATTACATTGTAATTACACCTCCAGTCGAATAGTTCAGTATACATTTAATCCATTCTCGCAAGCCATCCTGATTACAATTTGCACAGTTCCATAACCAGTGAAATGAATATTAATCCTCGGATAAAGTGTCCGATTGCGGATATAACAAAGACATAATATATAATCTAGTGAGCATTTTTGTGTTACCACATATGAGCTGATATATAGCACCATCAACCTCATTAGTTATCTTCCACTTAGATTTGTAATTGTAATAAAGTAAAGTAAAGATGTCTTATTTTACCAGGCGAAGTTAAGGCTAAGAGGCCCTCTCTAACACTTAACCTGGGGACCAACGGCTTAAAGGTGACTTCCGAACCAATGGCCGGGCAGGCGGGCTGCCCGCTAAAAATCCAGAATAATTCGCTAGATTAATTATTGTAATCCAGAGAAAAATCTAATTTTTAAAGATTCGTAATGTAGAGTTATAAGACGAGTATAGAAACACAATACTCAGATATCGTGTAAGGTATGGAAATATCTAGAAATGATTTTACTTAAAGACAAATATTTGTACAATTCTTGCAGTTCGATATCGCTCTCAGATTCCTTCAACGTAAATACAACGAGAAATTCCGTATTAACTTACAATAAAATATTTGTTTATTTAATACTATTCGTAGCTATTGGATTAATAAATACCAATTTTAAATATGTAGTAGTTTTCCGGGTAAAGAATGTTCTGAAAGTCAAATGTTCCACAATGAATAACTAAAATCAGAATTATAAAAATAGAAGAAAACAAAGTAATCTCGGAAAATGCAAATTGGATACTCTAGCGTGGTAAATTATTCAAACAGGATTCACAACTTCTCGCAACTTTGCTCACTGCACATTGTTCAACTTATTAAAGGCTGGGATACATAAGCTGCTACTCATCCTCTTCTATCTCATGAAACTGCTAACTTTTCATAATTACCTGCTCTCAAAGACACGAATGGCCGTAATAGTGTTGTTGAAGTATTCACATAGCTTATATGCGTTATCTTCGAAGAAGTATATAATGACTTTTATAAAGATGTCTAACAGATAACCACTTAACACAAACATTTTTGTAATTATAATTAATTACAAAAACAGCAGTTGTTAAGAAACTTTACTATTTGGGATTATCCGTCGTATTGTATGTATATGTAGCAAAGTGTTGCAGGTCAATGTTCAATATTCCCATTGATATTGTGTGTAAGAAGTAAATTACCAATATTGTCACAGATAAAGAATTTTGGAGCATACAAAAATAATTTTCTATCACTAGCAAATGAATAAAAATTGTCCAATATAAACTTTATTATTGCAAATAAGGTCAATGATTCCATCATCAGGCACTTCACAAAATGCCTATTCTATTTTCCATCGTTTTAATTGTCTATGCTTGTTATTATCCTATGCTTTAAATATGACATCTGAAGAAAAGGATGGACGCTAAACCTCGAAAATTAGTGTTCTATGTTTATAACATATAAAACAGGCAAATGTGTGTAATCAAGTTTCCTTTCAAATAATACATCTAAAATATAAAACTTTAAACAAAGAAAAATCAAATATGCCCTGAGTATTGAACATAAAAAATGTTCAAATATCTGAGGAGCTAAGTATTTTCCTGCTTCTTGACTAATATGATGATATTGAAAAAATCACAAAGTAAAGCTGGAAGTAAAAAGCTGATACATCAGTTAAGTTTTTTTAGTATTTTATCAGATGAGGATATAAGCTCAGGAAGGTCTGATACTTCGATTAGGTTGTGACATCACATGCTCCCCTTTCCCAAAAACGTAGCCAGGAAAACGTTTTGAGAGGGGGGGGGGAGACTGATATTTTCCCGTAGTGGACAGAAAGTAAAACAAGTGCAGTCAACCGCTCATTCACCATTTTGTTCCTTAAAATGTTCTTGACCTGTTTCATTGATGAGAATGATATTTTTTCAGCAGTACATGTCAGTAATACTGGATTATTTAAATAATAATAGTCATTTGCTAAAAAGGTAATTGCAAATATTGAAAATTTAAGGGGAGGTCCGGACCCCTTGGATCTCCTCGATGGTTAGGTCCTTCCTTTCCAGATGATTAGATTTCATCACTTGACTTCACTTCAAACCTGACAAAGGCTAGATGTATCTTTAGTATTACGAATCATATAACGGCGTTCAATATTGACAGTTTTCTTTTGTTATAACGCCTGCTATAATGTATTAAATATACTATAATCTAGTGAATATGACTTCTATTTAAACGGAATGGATTGGCGAAGTTTGGGGAAATGCATGAAATTAGTTTGGAAATATAGGTGGGAGTTCATCAATGAATTTAATTTTTAGTTTCTATGAAATTTGTTTCTATTTTTTTATTTAGTTACTTTTTACATAAATAATAACTATATTAATACGTAAAATACATACGTGTCTACAAAAAACTCTCTAAATTTGCAAACATTCCAATTATTTTTGTTAATTATTTTATTTTTTGTCACTATTACCACATTTGCTATTTATAAGTATGCATGTAAATATAAAAGATCGAAAGTTAATTTTACACACATTTTATTCGTTGTTCTTTATTTTTATGTATATTGATTTTACATTTTACGCAACAGGAAATACAAATATAACAATTGAACTAATTATAGCAATAAATTACATTGCTGTTATTTTTATTTCTTTTTAAGTTTAAATCATACAAAAGTGTAAAGCTGATTTTTTGTTTCTTGTTTGCTGTGCTTTTTATAGATGTGTTTGTTTCTAAAGCAGAATAAATATGGAAAATATATATATTTAAATGTAGCGACCAACCAAACTGACGTTATAGTACCATTTGTTATAGTGCAAATATTACCAGATGATTATCATGTTACCTTATTAACACGCTTTTATTAGCTTCGGTTGTATCTATGTAACGGAATCTTTGAGCATAATTTTCACCAATTTCCATAAGTCTGATTAATTTGAAACTTTGCATACGTATCAAGGACCGACGACAATGCAATAATTTGATCATAGTTTTCCATTATCCTTATAAGGACCGCCAGGATTAATACATTTTTTTTATAGATCCTCTGCGATAGAGCTAGCGCGCGATCTGCGCTAACCCCGCGTTCAAGTCTCCATTCAATCTGCGCTAACCCCGCGATCAAGTCTCCATTCAATCTGCGCTAACCCAGCGTTTAAGTCTCCATTCGTCTCGGTATTCTCGGATTATAATAGTCACCCTGTCTCTGCCATTTCCAGTGGTTTCCTTGACAGCCGTATCTCTAAGTACACGATCAATGCATGTTCTTTGTTTAGTATACATTATGTAATACTAATTTGAGTTGTTGCTTTACAGAAAAATACATAGTATTTTTATCAGACAAAGCCTTTAGTGTTTTTTAACTAATTCCATTTCAATAATATTCCACATTTTTCTTGCATTTTCAATTTTATTTACCATAAATAAAGTTGAACAAATACAGTTTAGTTATTTTACACATTACCGAAGATGTATAGCTAATAAATTAAATAATAAATGTACCAAAATATGGGTATATTCAATTCTGAACTAAAATAACCATTAGTTTTATTATGTATGTGTATGTTTGAATCGCAAAAAAGTACTTGCTCCGCTGGGACTCGAACCCGGATCTCTCACTTGCCGGGTGAATGTGCTATCATTACACCACAGAGCCCTCACTTTTAGATATCAAAGAAAAAGTGGGGGTCTGTGGTGTTGTGGTAGCACATTCACCCGGCAAGTGAGAGATCAGGGTTCGAGTCCCGGCGGAGCAAGTACTTTTTGCGATTCGATGTTTATTGAAATTATATATATCAGAATATAGCAATTATATGATATAAATATAAAATGATTTACGATACGAAAAATTCAACTTAGTTAAGTGTGTAAAATTTTATAATAGTATATCTCAAATAAGTGATAGTTTTAATACAGCTCAGTAAGAATGATAAATGATATATACTAGCCATCATTACGTTTATTAAATACTTCACATACCTAACCCTCAAGTCCGGCAAAGGTGTTTCAAACAGCCACAGTTCCTTCGTAGCTTAGATGCCAGCCTTCGATTTCACGACAATAATTAATCTAAAGAGAACTGCGAAGCTCCGAGTCTCCAGGGATCACAGCCGACATCTTAAGTGCAAGCTCGAGGAGTCATATTGAGGCGATGCAGGTTGCTATTTCCCCGTTGGTAGCTATTAATAGGGCAGAACCGTTAATGAGGCACCGATGACAGAAACGCACCAAGCGGGCAAAAACCTGTCCGACCCGACATCCTTGATCTAGGCTCGCGATAGTTTGCTGCTGGACAAGCCTATGTAGCACTTAGTCGAGTAAGATCTTTAGACGGTATTCGGATTGAAGAACTTGATTGCTCTAAGTTAACAGGAAATAGCCCATGCAATATTGAAGCTTTAAATAAAATGATGAGATTGCGGAATGATTCGTAAGAAATACCACATTTCTACAAGAAACTAATTGATTAATCGAACTAAAAAATGAAAAATAAATAATAGTTTAAAAAAACTAAAAACTCGCTTTTATAGCTAACCATACTAAAAAATAGAAAATAATTTTTAATTGCAAAGAGTTTATAGTATGGTAGTAGAAGGCAAAACAATCATCCATAGTCAGTCACCTCAAAATAAAATTATAATAAAATGTAAGTTATTAAAAGAATAAATTAATTCAGAGTAAAAAGCGTGGGGTGCATTTTATTACATTTCATAAGTCTCCTCTCAAAGATAATTGCCGATATAATGATTGTAATATTTAATATATC
Organism: Homalodisca vitripennis; assembly: GCF_021130785.1. Taxonomy (NCBI): domain Eukaryota; kingdom Metazoa; phylum Arthropoda; class Insecta; order Hemiptera; family Cicadellidae; genus Homalodisca; species Homalodisca vitripennis. Next base: position 12,816,621 of record NC_060211.1, read on the forward strand.
AAGCACCCCACGCTTTTTACTCTGAATTAATTTATTCTGTTAATAACTTACATTTTATTGTAATTTTATTTTGAGGTGATTGACTGTGGATGATTATTTTGCCTTCTACTACCATAATATAAACTCTTTGCAATTAAAATTTATTTTCTATTTTTTAGTTTGGTTAGCTATAAAAGCGAGTTTTTAGTTTTTTAAACTATTATTTATTTAAATAAAGCAATTTTTCTACTTCTTCTATAATGTAGTAAAAATAAGTAATTTAATATTTATTATAAATGCATATTTTATGTTAATTAGTAGAATTAGCAATCAATCATTCGGGAAATTTGTGGAAAAAAAAATAATTTGTACTAAAACCTACCATAAATTGCCCTTATTTGCCTCTACCTAGCTATCAGGCCTTGTTAGTATGCCAAGCGCTTGACTCAGCTTCATTAGTGTAAGGCGTCATCAGGTGTCTATTGTGTATTCTGCATTGTGATTCTAAACAGTTTTAGTTTGATTAACAATCTATGCTATATTTCATTTATATAAAATATGGCTGTTAATCTGCTTTAATCTGTTACAGCAAACACAATTAGCCAGAGGATTAATTTCAATTATTGGTTTAAAATAAACAAGAATTTAACGGATTGCTATTATTAGTATTTTAAACAGTCGTTAGTTTAATTCACCCAAACCATTATGATCGCTCCTTAATTGCCAATGATAGTAAAAAGACGATAGGTTTTCACCGGTAAGAATCAATCAACCATTTTGTTACCAGGTATAAACGTATTACACCATATATCAAATGGAATCTTGTTTAAATATAGAGGCATTAGGCATCATCACCTCAACAATGGTTTCTATTTCATTGTTTTTTCGACAAAATGTTTTAAACAATAATATATATTACAATAAAATAAATTTTAAATATACAGTTTAAGTATAAAATTATGTTTTAAAATACTATACTCATTTGAAGCAATAAAAATTCCAGCAATTGTTAGAATTTTCAGATGTTAATGAAAGTAGGATAGAGCCGGCATAACTGAGTATTAGTGGGTGAATAATGGTTACCAGCAGCTGTTCTTTTCAACTCGGCAAAAATTGAAATTAGAAACCATCTCAGCATCCTCAGGCACGCTTTACTACGTTAAATTAATGTCAGTATTAAGGAAAGAGATTTATCCGCGTTTGTAGTATGTCTGCCAATTCATTGTATATCATATTATATGAGAATGTAGCCAGTTCACTGTAACTACAAATTGGAACTGCATACAAGCTAATTATTGATAGTCATTAAGAATGGTGAAGTTAAGATTGTATACTATGGTTATATATTACGGTAACGTGTAACAGACTACGTATCTACATCTTCGCGTAAAATAATATAGATCAATATAAAGTACTAAATATATTTAGTTCACACATAAAAATAAACATACAAAATATTTCTGTAAATAAAGTTTTAAAGGGAATTTTTAAGATTTACAAGGTTTTCTATTGAAACTTTTGCGGATCCTTTCTTAACAAACTACATTTTAAATGTATCTATGCTTTAACAATTCTAATTATATTGTATGAGTTTGGTGTGTATTTTTCTTTCATATTTATTTATGATATATCATTTACTTGTTATTATTTTGTGCACAATTATTTATTATTTTGTGCAACCAAATTTTTTAAAATATTAAGTTTCCTCAACTTTTGTGTTAACAGGCTGAAGATTCTTAGATTAATATTTACCAACCTTAAAGTATCTACTTCAAAACTGGGAGAAGTCTATCACTGATGAGTAATTGCAATTAATTAGCCATATTCTGCCGAGATATTTTGCAATATGGTGTCCGGAAGCCTTAATACAGTTTGAATTAGCCAAAATCAAATATCTGTGAAATCATTTCCGAGGCCTAATAATTCGGTTTGTTGGAATAGAAGATTTAGCGCTTGGCAATCCTAATATTGGAGAAGTTGTAATTATGGGATACAGTTCGCCCAATAAAATGGCAAAAAACGTATTGTTTGTTACACTAACATTGCACTTTTCACAATGCAGTAGCCCACAGTTTCGTACACAATTTCTCAGGTTTTGGACCTCTACGAGCACTTATGATTGGAGAGAGTGTTATTTCCGGTGCCAATGTTGGGATTGACTTCTTCCTACGATCAAGAACATATGTTAACGGTCTTATAAATTTTGTACAAATACTTATTTTGCCTTTTTTCCGATCAAGAAAATATATATACATACATAGCTCTGATAACCCTACTTTTGTCATAAAACTAATTTAGGTTTCATAACGGTCTTTAAATATATAATAAAATATATAGTTAGACTACATTTCATTGATGGAGGAGTTCTTCTTATTGGAAAACACTATTTTCTATTATGTAATAAAAGAAAAGTTACAATACTGTAACTTTCTTTTATCATATAATAGAAAATTAGACTACACTGTTTCTTATAATTTTAACAAATAATGAGCACAGGAAATATATAACCCAATTAATTAAAGAAGACTGTGCACTACGCTAAGGCATCAATTTCTGTTAAATCCATGGTTAAGCCACTTATAGTTAATGTCTGATTGTTTACACAAATAAATTGTTGATTAATTTATATTATGAACTCCACATTATAGGGTTATCTTTATGTTAGAATAATAAATCGTAAACTAAAACCCTTTTAAATTCTTTTATTTCAGACACGTGTTTCGGTATAAACCATCTTCAGTGTGAACATTAACCTCTAATTAAATTATAAACAAAACAAATAAATATACACCTGTCGACTATTTAAACAGATGTTAAACTTATATGACACAGTTGTAATTTTGATTAAGATTCTGTGTTTGATATTTTTTTCAAAGATAGGATTTGTTTTATTTTTAAATTGCTATTTAATATGTTGTGAGGATCTTTTTTATAATTTAGATAAATGTGTAATTCTTCTTTAGTGTTTAATTTTTCTTCTTTCCTTTCGATATCCAAAATTTCCATGTTCTTTTCAATATTTTTGTAGTTATGTCCAGTTTCTAATAAATGTTCAGCGAAATTTGATTTTATTGTAGACATGTTGTTTGTTTTCAAAGCTTGTATATGTTCTTTAAACCTTTTATTAAAATTTCTGCTAGTTTGTTCAATATAGTAGCTTTCACAGTCACTACAGTTAATTTTGTATACTCCACATTGTTTGTATAAATCTTGTTTGTCATCTTTTTGGCTTATTTTGTTTTCAATTAGTTTAAACGTATTATTTCTTGTTTGGTAACTGATGGAAAATTTTGAATTTTGAAAGGTTTTTCGAACAGCTTTGTTTATTTTAGTATTGAAAGGTACACATATATATTTCTGAATTTCATTATTATTAGGATTAGGCCGTATTGTATTGGTTTTATTGATTTTTCTTGTTTTTTTTTCTGAATCATTTTGTCTACAATATGGGGTTGATATCCATTTTTGACAGCTAGATATTTTATGATTTCCATTTCCTTAGTTTTATTTTCATCACTCATTGGTATATTTAACATTCTGTTTATCATTGAGTGAAATGCTGCTAATTTGTGTTTCCATGGATGGTTAGAGGTTGATGGTATTAGAAGATCTGTTTGGGTTGTTTTTCTATAAATTTCAAATGAGTGGTTTCCATTAAGATTAGAAATGCTTATATCAAGAAAGTTAATTTTGACTTTTTGGATTTCTTTTGAAAACTTAATTGTTTTCAAAAGAAATCAAAATGAGATGGCACTATTAGATAAATCCCTCAAATATAATATAAATCTGGATCATAAAATACCAATAATCAAAGATGACCTAATTAATTTAGAAACAGCCATAAAGAAAACAGACTCAGAACTCCAAGAACCTTTCCGATATAATCTTGTCCATGAACTAAACAAAAGTAATTTAAAAGTACAAATTCCCAAATTAATTAAAACGTCAAATAATGATATGAAATTAGTATCGTCCATCTCGAGAAAACTAAAAGATAATAACTGTATAATATCAAAAGCCGACAAAGGGAATACAGTAGTAATTATCGACAGCCAAACATATCAAGAAAAGATTGAAACATTCATTGACAGCAACAATCTTAAAAAATTAAAAAAGGACCCAACCCAAGAATACACAAAACTTATAAATTGCACAATAACTAAATGCAAAAGTTTAACAAAAGCAGAGCAATACCAACTCAAAATGACAAATCCAAAAGCTCCTACACTAAAAGGTCAACCAAAGACTCATAAACCGGATATTCCAATTAGACCAGTAGTCAACTTTCGTAACGCTCCTACTTACAAGGTATGTAAATTTTTAAATAACAAAATAAAAACCAACATGCAATTTGAAGACAATTACAGTATATTAAATTCAAGTAATCTGGCAAATCAAATTAAAGACATTCAAATTCCATTAAACTCGTTCTTCATTTTCTTTGATGTTAACAACATGTACTCGAACATTCCAAAACAAGAAACAATGCAAATTCTAAAAGATAATCTAATAAAATACAGTCAACTTGAAATGAATGAAATTGACGATATTTTATCATTGACAAAGTCTACTGTTAATCAAAATTATTTTCAATACAAAAAGGACTTTTACAAACAAGAAGATGGGTTGGCAATGGGATCTCCTCTTTCAGGCCTTCTTGCAAATATATATATGCAACATTTAGAAAACAACAAAATAATGAGTGTTACTAATTTAAAGATAAAATAATTTACTGGTTTAGATATGTTGATGATATCTTATGTCTTTTCAAAGGAGATGAGAAGCAAGCAGACCAGTTTTTAACATTCCTCAATTCTATATCCCCAACAATTAAGTTTTCAAAAGAAATCCAAAAAGTCAAAATTAACTTTCTTGATATAAGCATTTCTAATCTTAATGGAAACCACTCATTTGAAATTTATAGAAAAACAACCCAAACAGATCTTCTAATACCATCAACCTCTAACCATCCATGGAAACACAAATTAGCAGCATTTCACTCAATGATAAACAGAATGTTAAATATACCAATGAGTGATGAAAATAAAACTAAGGAAATGGAAATCATAAAATATCTAGCTGTCAAAAATGGATATCAACCCCATATTGTAGACAAAATGATTCAGAAAAAAAACAAGAAAAATCAATAAAACCAATACAATACGGCCTAATCCTAATAATAATGAAATTCAGAAATATATATGTGTACCTTTCAATACTAAAATAAACAAAGCTGTTCGAAAAAACCTTTCAAAATTCAAAATTTTCCATCAGTTACCAAACAAGAAATAATACGTTTAAACTAATTGAAAACAAAATAAGCCAAAAAGATGACAAACAAGATTTATACAAACAATGTGGAGTATACAAAATTAACTGTAGTGACTGTGAAAGCTACTATATTGGACAAACTGGCAGAAATTTTAATAAAAGGTTTAAAGAACATATACAAGCTTTGAAAACAAACAACATGTCTACAATAAAATCAAATTTCGCTGAACATTTATTAGAAACTGGACATAACTACAAAAATATTGAAAAGAACATGGAAATTTTGGATATCGAAAGGAAAGGAGAAAAATTAAACACTAAAGAAGAATTACACATTTATCTAAATTATAAAAAAGATCCTCACAACATATTAAATAGCAATTTAAAAAATAAAACAAATCCTATCTTTGAAAAAAATATCAAACACAGAATCTTAATCAAAATTACAACTGTGTCATATAAGTTTAACATCTGTTTAAATAGTCGACAGGTGTATATTTATTTGTTTTGTTTATAATTTAATTAGAGGTTAATGTTCACACTGAAGATGGTTTATACCGAAACACGTGTCTGAAATAAAAGAATTTAAAAGGGTTTTGTTGATTAATTATATAATATTAAATTTTTATTAATTTACTAAAATTATATGATTTAAGTAATTGATCATATAATTTGAAATTTAGTATATAATTTTTGTATTTGGTAAGTTTGGTAATTCGTACCTTTAAATGGTTAGGACATATTTTTGAACAACTGCGCTATATAGAATTAATAATATTTTAAATTATTTACTTAATTTATTATTAAGTATACGAGAATGCTGATAAAACGAGAATAATGACAGTTACCACCGCAGCTCTACTGTGTTACACAGAGCAAATACGGGTGTATTGTTACACAGCACTGACTGCAAACATTGGTTTAGATTGTATCTTTCCAGTTGTGATAATATCCTGTTGCTTTAAAAGAGGCAACACTATATTATTTTGTACCAAACGGTTTGAAATAACGTTTTGCAAGTTGTGTTAAACTTGAATGAACTTCGTATTTATAATACCAATAGTTTTTTATCCACATTTATTATGTGTGCTTTATATTGTCTTATATTGCACTACGTATACCTATACGTAGTGCAACGAGGTTGGTTGAATGTTACGAGAATTTCTTACACTTTTCAGTTATGTGCGCTGATAAAACACAAGTAACCACTTTAAAAAAATGTTATTATTAGGTTTGATATTTTTTGAGGCTTGAGGGATTTTGGACATTTTCCATGGTTACATAAACAACATTACGTTTCAAGGACCCTTTGGTGCAGATGTCAAAATACCTAACGCAAAAGTTATACATACACTAAAATTAAAAACAATAAATGTATGGATGTATGGATGTGAACTCGCCTATGAAGTTAATATTGTGAACAGAGCAAGTCGCACGTCAATAAACTAAAACATTTAACTAGGAACACGTAACGTTCCCTGTTTTTTTTAGTATTGGTAGAAATAAACTAGATAAGTCCAACTATTTCATACTCACTAAGTAAAGTTATTACTTTGAGTTCATACTTCTTTTATCAGCTGCAGCTAATCAAATGAAATAGCTGAAACAAAGGGACTATCTATGTTTATCTCTGTGGAATCTGAAGGAGCGTTATCTTATCAATTAGGGGAAGGGGCTTATCTTATCTTATCTTCTGAGGTACGCGATAGGCCCAGTATAAAGGAGCCTTAAAATTACCATTAAAACTCGGTTTAATGGAGTATTTACCATAACATTAATTACCGGATGGCTATGATTACCACCAAATTATTTTAATTTAGACAACAGTGTAGATAGTGCAATATTCTATTAGAACATTCGTCACCTTAAAGTACATTTTTGAAGGATTAGCGTGATATCTATCGGAAAATTACAGAAGCACTAAGTACAAATTCTCAATTGCAGTAAAGAATTTATACTGAGTAAATGAAACAATAGTAGGCTAAAAAATAAATCTTACAAAAATATTATACCAGGTGATTCCATTTTAAGGGCAATTTTTTTCAGGATCGATAGAGGATGTCAATACAAACATTTGTTGTACAATACACGTGAGGTACCAAATTTTTCGTTTCCGAGAAAAGTGATATTTTTGAACGCCTCCTTATAGGCAACACGTAATGTTCCAATTGACTACTGAAAGTAAATGTTTTTTTCTCAATAACAAACAAAACAATAACTTCATGCAATATTAATAACAAAAATATTAATCAGCAGAAGTGTGAGAAAAATCCCTATTTAAAAAAAAAATATAAGGCAGCCGATGTTACGAAGAGCTTAGTTTTGTATCGACACAAACTGGAGACATTTTGAGCATTTGCTGTAATAATAATTTTTATTTACGTTCTTGTTCACATTATGTAGTTATTTTAAGTACCATTACAAAGCATATAAAGTTATTCCTACACGGAGGCGTTTTAATAATTACAATTTTCTTGAAAAGGAAAAATTTGCGACCCCATGTGCATTGGACAAAAATCATTTGCATTCATATCCTCCATCAACCTTGAAAAATGCGAAATTTTTTCGGAATTGCTATGTATATCAATATTTCATTATGGTATCAACAAAAATACAACTGGAACCAAAAGGTTTATTATGGATATGCCATCTAGAGGTACTCAACTACCTGTACCTATATTTGATTATTACTATGACTATATATTTGTAGTCATACACTCGTTATACATACTGTAAGAGGGTACACCTTTCAATGTATGAGGACAATGGTGATGCTGTTTTGTGCAATTCTTACTTCAAAGATTATTCATGGGACTAATAAATAAAAAAAAATGTGTAAAGAAGTCTTTCATTAATTGTATATCATATCATAAAAACCCGTATCCTCACAATAATTTAAGAAATTGGTTTTCCAAGAATTAATTAATCAAGCAAAGATATCAAAACTTTAACCAGCTTATGTATTTTCCACCACATATAACAACATTTCCCCAAAGAGCAGGTGAAAGTGTTTTTTTACGCCATAATTTCAAAGCTCCAACAGTCAATCCGATAATTGACTGACTGATCCTTCAATCCTGTTGCGAGTTCAACATTGACCCAGACGCTGTGTAATACCAAAATACATCTCATTATTCGTAGAAATTAATTATAAGTTGTCATTCACGAGACGGGTTTCTGGAACTCATTATACGAAACTAGACTTTTACGTTTAAGCGTGTAAGTTTTAAAGGTTTACTAACTGTATTTTCTGCTCCCTGTATTGCACTGAATTCTTAATGTTTGGTTATAGTACTTTATGTATTTTAAAAATATAAAACATGTCAAACCTTTTGTATTTGGCACTGTTATCAAAAGTATTCCCTATAATTAAAAAGAAGATTACATGTATTTCAACTGTAAATACATAAGCACGAGTTTAGTATGTTCTATTCCGATAAGAATTTTAGTTTTCGTACAGTGTTTTCAGTTAACGAGTTTAACTATGGAAAAATAAAAACGAGAACTTCACTTATAACGAAATTGACGTATTGATAACCACACGTATCCTTAGTGTGGGTAGTCTTTTTTAGAGTTCGGGCAATAAATTGGGGAAACCTCATTGCATTTAGGCCTATAAAAGCCTTTGAAGTTGCTTCTGATGTGATGGGATTATCAGGAGAGACAAGTTTGGTGCTATGGGTTACGTCCTTGTCGAGATCCCATGAGAAAGGATCTATATGTCATTCATATCAGATTGGAAGAAGGGACGCTAGCTCTGTTCCAGTTCCTCACTCCAATGGGGTAGAGATAGGTCCTCTCTCATGTTTAGGCTACCATCAGCCTTTAAAGGAAGAAGGTCATCATAAACGTAACAATATACTTTTTTAAATGTTTTACAATAATAAATTCCTTATTTATTCACTAAAAGTATGATTCATAACACAATACATAAATACCAACGACTGATTCTTAATGATTTTTTTAAAATCTGACTTAGGCAGTGGTCAAATAGAAAGTCGTTAAAAGTGTTTTGTTATTGTGTACTGTAAGATTAATAATCATAATAAATTGTTCTATATGCTTTTTTCTTGTTTATAAATAGCTGTGTTATACTGAGTATAACAATACTTTTGTTTTGTTTTGGTTTACCTTCTGTTTATGTTTATTCACATAACCTTATTAATACGTTTAAAATACCTTGATTTTATTATATTTATAATAAAAAGTGATTTACCGATAGTGTTTTAGTGATAGCAGAAATGCCACGATCAAAAAGTTATAAGTAGAAAAACTATATACAGGTAATCAGTAAATACAAAGTTTATGCCTTGTTGTTAACAAGACTAAAATTACACCAAATTCTCAAAGTCGTAGGTCTAACTAAAACGCACTTCCTAGTTGTTAAAAAAGAGTTACTTAGATATAGTTAGTGATACTTTTAATGCAAATTTTGGTTCAAAAGTGAATATATAATATAGAGTAACTATATAGAGTATATATATATATATATATATATATATATATATATATGTATATATATATATATATGTATATATATATATATGTATATATATATATATATATATATGTATATGGCAACTTAATAACGGTACAAGTTAGATCTATCAACCCCTTTACCCGACATCTCGACATTCGTGGTTAGTGATGAGACGCTCCTGAACAACCAAAACCAAAGTCCACAATTGCTGTTGTTGTACCCAAAAAAGGTTCAAATGGAGAGTATAAGCCATCCAGAAGTGAATACTCAGTGGATAATATTAGATAATATTTAAAATTATGATTTATATCAGTCATTCCTCATCATATTACCAAAAAGAGATAATGATGTTTCTCCGTTATCACTCGTCGCTATAGTTCATGTGATCCCTGAATTACAGCGCCGGTAAATATCTCCATATACTGAAGATTAATATTGAGCATTCCTAATTTAAACTATGGCACAGATTATATAAAACATTATTAATGAGGGGTAGCCTAATGAAAAGTATACAAGATTATTTTGTGTACTAGGATTTAAAACTGTAACTTCATGGCTGAAACGTTACCCTACATTTTAATCACACTTAAAATGCAATGGTAATTCTCTTAATCTTGCCAGATGTTCTTCCTTCAACTGGTACATTTCATAGAGAGAGTTTTATCATTACGTAATTTGAAAACCTACTTAACTAAAGCCTGTACATAAATCACATAAGATGAATTACTTTTATAATGATAAACTTTTGCCATTTAGGAAGTAACTTTTCAGAAAGAATTTACGGATATGTTCAGAAACAGTGACCGTTAGCCTGCAAATACGTTTCCACAGCATTGGTTTACAGATGAATAATGCAAGACCAGCCATACAACTTCAGCGGTCTACAGCTGCGTCAAGTCTTGGGAGGAACTTTGCTTCTTAAAGAGTGTTTTACTTACATCAATTTTGTAGAAAGAATAAACAATCTGTAAGTTTCATCAAATAATCAAAGTAATACATTATTTTACTAGAAATACGTAGTCTTAAACTGAGTAAATAATGTCTTTTATCGGATAAACACTAAACATGTTATACATTGATATTCTACATTTCAGAGGTGTATTTGAGTGCGTAATGTTTTCTTGTAAGCTCCTTATCCCAATTGCTATAATTCACACGTGTTTTTCAGGCAGTTATTCTCAATCCTCTAATCAAATTAATACCAGCTTATTTCTTTACGTTGGTTTACAGTCGCCATTATTACAAAAATACTAAATTGAGGCTAGCTGGTAGATTAAATGCAAATTTGTAACCCTAACTTTTAAATAGAATTGTGTGCCGTGTCTGCAAATTAATGCCCAACTTTGTGTTACTGGTATGCTTTTCTACTGTATTATCAGTATAAAAATAAATTTAATAAATAGGGTACATTTATATAAAGCTATATAAGTCACTAATAACAATATATTATTATATATTAGATTAACTAACATATTTTAATGATTTTACAATATGTTCAAGTTACTTCCAGGAATGAACGGGAAGCGTTGGATAAGAGAATAGAATTGTGCTCATTAGCAGAGATATCAATATCTCTCTTAGAATCAGTATATAACTAAATAGGGAGTACCAAAAATACATCGCCCTTTAAGACGAAAAACAAGATATGTTTTATTACCCTAAGCAAAAGTGAATATTTAATCAAGTTGTTGTTAAAATTTAGTTGGAAAATTTATATTTATATTTTGTTTATAATTTCGAACCTTTAGAGATATAATTATATACTAAATCTATCACAATCACCAATAAATTCTGGTTCAATTATTTCTGGTTATTTCATGTTAGATATATACAATTTATTTTTATTTAAAGTTTTAATATACCCATATACATTATCGAATGTCCTAAAGCATAAGCAATACAGAATTTGACTTCGAAGATTCTCTTTGAAATAGTCGGCAAGATCTATGCCAGATGTAAGTTCGCTGGACTGTGCTTTTGAACAACTGAACCATTTCCATCTCAAGCGTACTAAGATATTAAAAATATTTTTCAGTTCATAAAGAAACTAAAGATTACTGCCATTATTAATGTAATTTTAAATGTAAAATTATGAAATATTAAGTACGAGATATAACAGGCAATGTTATTATGTAACTTTTACTATATATTTAAAGACTGATATAAAACTCATCTTAGTTCACTTTTCTTTAATTATTATACCATAATATTGAGAAAACAATGGCTACATTAACACATGAAATGCAATAAACTTACTGAATTTCCAAATATAGTTTTTGGTTAAACGAATCTGTTAGTACAATAATCTTCTAATCTGCAACCATTTCAAATTACTTCAAAACGTTAACTCATAGACAAGAGAACAGCTGAGACTACTGCTTCCTCTTTAACATTTTCAGGAAACCTTGGCGAACGGAAACTAGATTTCGACTAAACGAAGAGCATTTTTCAATTCCAGACAAGAGCCGTGCTTCAGGAATCCATTTATTCAGTAATGTCCGACATTTTTGATCCTTTCTTTCTCTACTTGCTAACTTGCATCTCATCGTAAACTACTTGCAGGAGAAATTATATTGAAAGTAGTTTAAACTTTGGTTACAAAACTCATTAAAACTATTACTTAAATATTGTACATTTCCCTCATAGTTTTATTAAAACTAAAATACTTATAACAATGATTCTGATTACTTGCATCATAAAGTTTAGTCCAGTATTAAGTAGTATTTTAGCTTACTATAATCATTAAAACATCCATCTATATTCATATTTATTTTTGAATTGAGCAGGTATTTTAACCAAGGTAGAAGCAAATAATACTATACTAAAATGGTCGAGAAAGCCGACATTGCATTAACATGATTTTTTCGTAAATGTCTATCTAGTAAAGAGGAGCGAATTTCGTCAGGTTTTTAAGAAACGTTCTAATAAAATTTGGCACTTTTCAAGAGGAACTTCAGACAACTCAGGATTAGGAGATTAGGAGTTTTACTCATTTGAATCTAAAAGTATAATAACCTAAACTGAAAAAATAGAAACTTCAAAGTCATGATACATTACGGCTGTTCTATATTGTAAGTAACATTTCATTATTCCAGAAGAGCACTTTGACATACTAAAGAGGCAGTACTATAGATTAAACATAAAGAATCTGCGATAGACACATTTCCTACACAAGTCTCACATAACTACCAAGATATAAAGCTGCAAGCGACAGTTAACCGAGTCAGAAGTTTCACCAAGTGTTTGGACGACTAAGTGGCCAACTAAAAGGGTGTGACACATCCTTAAACTAACGTTAGAGTTACAGTCTATAAAGTGTTTATTTTCTATAGTGGATGCATAATTGATTTGTAGTGTTATTTTTTTAAAGAGTGATATAGTAGTAGACCAGTAAAATTATTGTTACTGTTATATGTCATATAATTCTGTATACAGTTAATTAATTTTTCTCCTATTTTATTTGTTTTTCATTTTAACAAAGAGGTATAGCCAATAAAAAAAGATATTTGTTTTGAACATCCATATAGTAATGATAAAATTGATTTGTGATATACAGCTGGATATTTTTCTGGTGCAAAAAAACCAAACCGGATTGTACCGTTTGTGGAACCTATCTAATTTTTAAGAGAGATACCAATTATCCGGCCATTCTTTAATAATGTTTTATTTTAAAACAGGGGTAAAATCAGAACTGAAAAGTAGGCTATCGTTTACGATAAATCATAATGTTGCAAAACGTGGTAATGAACTAAACACTTTATTAGTTTAATTTTCAGTGATACATATAAAAATTAATGGGATCGTTTTATTTATAATTAATTTATATAAAGACGTTATCAAATAGTGATAACTTTAATTTTTGCTGATTTCTTAGCATTACATGATAATAAAGTACAACAGTATACTATTATGTTTTGCTATTAAAACATTCACGTCACTAACACATTATGATACATTTTTTTTCATCAGTTACAGTTATTCGGTAATTTTATTTCAACAAGACTACAATAAATATGTAGCAAATACAATATGGTTGCAAAAACTGTATGGTTTGGCTCTTAACGACATTCAACGCCCTCCTTGTGGATTTAGTTTGAGACATTTTCCAAACATCATATGGTCGCAGAGTACATAGAAGCGCATGGTAATTACTTTAGCTATTACACTCGTCTACTAATAAATTATAATTTGGAAGGTATCCTGCTATAAATAAAATATATTCTTTACTGGTTGTCTCACCTCAATGGATATATCTTTTAAAATGAATCGTAATATTACAAGTTTTGAGAATAAGAGAACATTGTTATGTGCACTCATTAAAAATAAAACCATATCGATTTAACTTAATAAGTATTTTACAGTTTTGTGCAATAACTGTTTAAAGGTTCTTTGTTTAAAGTTTGTTATTGACATGGAAGGTTTGAAAGGATTAAAATATTTCGAACAATTATCATTGTTATAGGTTACTAAAAGTATAACATAACGTTTCGAGAATCGTGATCTAACCCCTTCGTCAGGTGTGGAACGTATCAATGTTCCAGTACTAACGCCTGGACTGGATTTCAAGCAGCTTTTGGGTATGTTTGAACACCTTTTTCCATCATTTACTTATTTCTGTTCTTTATTTATGTGTGAATTAATACGTCCCAAACCTGACGAAGAGGATAGATTCCAATCCTTGAAATGTTGTGTTATACATTTTAGTAATCTATAACGATGACAAATGTCTGAAATACTGTTATTCTCTCAATAGAGTAGTATTGTTAGTATTGTTAAGTAGTTGACCAGACCTCACGTGATTTTCTCGTGGTCTCCAAAGATTTGCCGGATAGTTATGAATAAAAAAATAAAAATTATATCTAAATATATATAATTTAATTTCAATAAACATTGAATCGCAAAAATTACTTGCTCCGCCGGGACTCGAACCCGGATCTATCACTTGCCTGGTGAATGTGCTACCATTACACCACAGAGCCCTTACCTTTTTACGATTGAATTATTTTTGTATTTAGTCTTCCGATCATATGTTAGTTTGCTTATTTAAACACATATGTAAAAGAAAAAAACATATGTAAAAGTATATATATGATAAATGCATAAATCATCGAACCATTTGTAAAGTAACTGAAAATTTAAAACAAAGAAGCCCACAGTATATTACAGTAACATATTAAAGAAATAAAGCGTCCAGTACACATAAAGTCATGTGCTGCATATTATTATCAGTACATAATTTGTTTTCCTATAGAAACATTATTAACTCCTAAAAGTATGATAACAAAATACTCGTAATTTTTTACCTTTCCGATCTTGTTTTTATCAACAATAAACTTTTGAGACCTAAGGCGGAGGTCAGTCCCAGGGCGGCAGTAGAGAACCGCTCTCAGACTACGCTGCCCCAGGGAGCTACTAGGACGTGGCTTTCTTTTGTCTTGACTTCAGTATTATTTATGGTCAGCATTTTCAGTTTTAGTATTATCAGCTGTTATATTCCTTTTGTGTTGGAAAAATATATTAAAGACGCTATTTAATGCACTGAGTAACATTATTCTGTTATACTAACTTTTAATGGCTTAAAATATTGGATTTCAATATTGCAAGTTACGGAAGCAGTTTAATTCTGTACTTTCGTTTTTGCATAACATTTACCTCATGAGTGATATATTTTCATAATTAATAAAATAGTAACACTAGTATATTTATACATTTAACTTTGAGCTACATTATGCATTCTAAAATCAACTTTTTATGGTTTGCATTAATGTAGAGTACTCATCCATGAGGAGGTTTATGGCAATGGTGTTAAGGTAAAAATAAAGTAATGTTTTACTCCTTCCATATCGTTGCCTGGTTGAGGGATACAGCCACTACTCCATACACGGTTATATTATAAGAAAAGAAATTGGACGTAGAATTATTGTTTTTACAAGTTACTTAACATATTAACATTTAACCATTAGAATAATTATTCCTACAGTAATTACAATTATTCTTCTCACCCAGATCATAAATTGGTAGTGTCGTACTTTTTTAACGTTTTCAATGATATAATATGATTTGTAATAAAATATCCTACATATATACACTTAATTTATAAACAAACACTCTAATAGTTATTACATTTTTTTTGTGAGACATTTTGTATTCAAGGAACACATCATCAGACACACATAACTGAAATAAATGTTTTTTTATTTATAATAATTATAGTAATAATCTACTTGTTTTCGGCTCAATCGGAAGAAAAGTAGATTTTAGATGTGGCTGTAATTTCTGAAGATGTTTAATTTGCAAACACTAATGGGACAATACCTTTCAGTGACGAATGTTAACATTATCACAACACTTTTGAACATTGATAATCTAGAAATCTTCCAAGAAAAAATTGCTTTAAGGATATAAATTCTTTAAAAAAGCGGAATCGATTTATTTAAAATTTATCAGAAATTATCCTCCTAGAATTCTTACATATAATGGATCAATACTTCTACAGTTTTAATCGACCAAAATATTGAATTCATAAGAGTATCTAAAATATGTAAGCATTGCTTTAATAAGAGAGCAGCAATTGAATATTTTTATTTTTATTATAATATCGCTTTCTGCTCAGTTGGAAGGAAATTAGATATTAGATGTCATCTCTGAAGATGTTTAATTTGCTCATCACTGAAGGGACAAGCAACATTTGTTGCTTGCTATTGCTTAAAAACTTTAAGAGTGTAAATTTTAATTTATGTTATGAAATATTCAACATAAAAAATTGTGCCAAATGCGAATGACCGCCAGTAACTGAAATTATATAACCATTCATTTTTATTGACAAAGTTTAGTCTGAAACTATTAATAGCTACAATAGTTATTGTATTCAGAAGTTTATTATCCCCGCTATGTTGTATTCTACTAAATTAATTAAGTACGACCGCTAAATGTATTTTGAATCGACACATAACAAAAACATATATTGTAAAAAGTGCAGGGCATTCCAAAATTTTCTTTTTTGTGATACAACGCATAATGGCTAATATATACCATTAATTTACCAAAACTTAAATGGCGGAACTTTTGAAACCTTAAGAGCTATACAAAAATGCTAATGAATGTTGGTTTTTATATATTTACCTTGTATATTACAAACATGTATTGTTTCTGATTATTTTTGGAGTTAATAGGGTTAAAATATTTGCTCGAATTTGATTGGCCGCCATATTTTATTGTTTAAGACTTGATTTTCCTGCTATGTGTACAAATTTTAGTCTGGATATTAAAAAATATACAATAAATATCATATTTACAGCTTGCGTTGTATTGTAGACCCATTAAAAAAGGAAAGTGTTGTCAAAATGTATTTGTAACTTAAATTCTTACTGGTGTAGTTATAGACTGTCTCACTTATATGAGTTTTCGTTTTTCATGATACAAACTGCCGTCCGAAGTACATACTTTTTCCCACAGTTCATATTTATACGACATTTGAATAACAATCATATTTGACTACACAGTGTAGTAAACGGTGGCGTCTTTATTTTTGCGGTCTTTTGAGTCTACAATTTCTATTTCAAAGTTCCTGACAATTCTATTTTCCTCACCCTCTGATGCGGATGAAGCGTACCTACGTATAGTCGTATTTTAATACTTAAATTTTCAATTATGTTAAATTTGTGAATATTTTAGTATTTTGGGAATATTTCAAGTAAGTGTATGTCCCCATTGGAAAAGGGAGGTACAGCTAACTTACAGCATGATATTGTCACAATAAGATTAAAAGCACGCATATACAATTATTTACTTAGAATCTATAATTTGATATATAAAACGTGTATTTGTTATACCATTACATATCAGCATAAATGTGACATTAAATATAATGTGTTAAAATTGATTATTTTTAGTCGGCTTCCTAAAACCAGCGAAAATGGTCCTATCAGTAAGGCTACATTATATTTAATAACTTTTGCATACCTCGTTATAAAAAGAAATAGAACAAGAAAGTCTTAATTCTTAGTCTTACGCGACCTGTATCGTAACTAGTATCAAAGTTTCCTTCTTAACACCTCGTCCAAGCATTGCTTACATAGTTAACTTATTTATCATTTCAACGGCTGCCGCCAGTTTACAATACAGTTTACAATAGCCCATAAAAGTAAAATCAATACAAATAAAAAAAATGAAAATAACAAAATTGTTAAGGTCACTTGGAATAACAGTTGTGAATAAATAACAAAAACTTTATAATGAACTTTATTTCTAACACATTGTGTAAATATTGAGTTACTTTAAATTAATTTAAACTAATATTTAGATTATAAATAAAACTCTTCAAATAGAAATTAAAAAATTAATACCATAAAATGTAGCTTTAAATCTATAAAAAAGGAACACAAATAAACTAGACAAACAGAAACAAACTACAGTATATGCTAAACTACTGCAAGTGTATGGAAAAGTAAGAGAATTATAATAAGTGTAAATAAAAAAAACTAAAAAAAGAAAAGAAAACCACATCGGCGACCACAAAAAACCAATGAGCATTTTTTATATGTGATATAATGATAATAAAAGTAATAAAACCATAAAACCTATGATGGACCACAATAATAAAGCTCTATAATTTCATATCAAAAAGTGTAACAACTTTAAGGCATTTGCATGAACACAAGAAATAAATATATAAACAATATAGATAGTACATGGCAAATAATTTTAAAATAAGTCAACAGAAACTGTCTAACCACTTCAAAACAACCATCTCAATCATAACAATACTGGTTGAGTATATTTATTAATAGATTGATTTTTGAAACAAGAATCAATGAAACAATATTGTGATGCAAGTATTAAGTACTACACAAAAATACTGAATTGTAGTTGAACGGCAAGTAAATATTTTTATGAGATTTCATAGAAACAAGCGTCTGTGAAAGACTTTCTTCACCTTCATGAATGAACGAGCGAAAGACACGTGACTTGCATAGAAATGTCCTCATTAGCAGCTCTCGACAATATTTGCTTCTCCTCTTCTCTTTCGTACTAGTTTTTGTTACATAAAATGAATTTGTGTTGATTGAAATAACTATCAATAACAAAATTCTTGTCTTTTCAAGTTTTGTATGTTGTTAAAAACACCTGGGTCGATTGAATAATGTTCTATCGTTTATAGACATGTTATGAGATTCAAATGTATGTTATTGTTTGGCATACTTTTTGAATTTATTCTTTTTGAATGATGACATCTGTACAAAAGATTGACATTGATTTCGATTTCAAGACTTTCCCTACATATTATAATGTAAGTAATAATATTTACTAGTAGGAATTTTAAGTTTAAAAATGAGTGTTCTTGCATTTTAATTTCCTTAACTTTAAAGCTTACCTTATAGTTATAAGAGCATATTTACTACTATTAGGTACCAGACTAAAAAATTGTGTGATAATATCCAATATTTTTAAGCTCCACAAAACTATAGCTATCGATAGAGAATATCCAATGTATGCAGTGAAAGGTAGTTCTATTGTTCTTTTCAACTCATGCCTCAAGACAAATCTAGCCTACTATGAAACAAACCATATTTATATGAATGAAAGAAAAAACTTCGTTATAAACCTTAAATAATTCAAATTATTAAATATGAAGGTCTTGTTCTTTCATTATTACAAAAAAACCTCTATGCATTTATTTTGTGTACATAGTCTTAGACAGACTCTCTTAAAAACAACAAAACACACACACACACACGCGCACACGCGCGCACACACACACACACACACACACACACACACACACACACACACACACACACACACACACAAAATTTATGTTTTATTTTCTGTTGTCTGGGCTTGTAGTTTACTCACTGTTTTCTCGTTAAACCTACTTTATATGGATACATATATTTTTATATTTATATCTATTGTTGTAATTGATTTTGAATATTTATTATATAATGAATTACATTTTATTTCACACTTTATATATATATATATATATTTTACGTTGTCACTTACTTGTTATTATAAATTATTACTGTATTGTTATTATTTTTCATATATTTATTATTGTTATTTATTAACTTATTACCATATTTATGCTATTTTGCTAAGATTATTTTGTACTGTTTTCACCTGTTTACTATTAAAATTTAACACAAAATAATTATGATTATACTAATAGTTTTTTGCTATTGTTGTACATAGGATTTCGCGTTGGAAGTGAAATAAATAAATAACTCCAACCCAGTAATACTAGCTCTAGTTTTAAAATTATATTTGGAATGCTTTGTTTTATAATAATTATTTTCAGTTAAAAGGTAAAAATGATACGAAATAGCTAATAGTAGAGACAATTAATAATGGAAAATTTTAACTATATCAATGAACTATCAGCTTCACGTAGTAACAATTTGTTTTTCGGAATAACTGTTGCAATTCACTAGTGATATGTATCAGTAAAGATACCTATTTCAAGGAACAGTTTCCGGGAGAACAACTCAGCCAGAGAGCGACGGCATTATGGCCGATATTGGGATTTAGACCATTTACCAACGGAATTACTTATACTTGAGTTAAACAAGGCTTTTTACACCAAATTGTAAGTGGGAACAGGTTTTATTGTGAGATATTATGGCGCACTGGTTACATCATATTATATTTTTACTTAATATTTGATGTTAAATATTTTTTATCGAATATACTCGTTTGTATAATACTGCAGATAATATCAATACGCACTTATCTCAGCCTACAGCAAATGGTAATTTGCAGAATCTATTTATTATTTAATTAAACTTAATTTTCAGCATTCATTTATAAAGAGCGCAATAAAGTTCCCTTGGAAGAATAAACTAAAATACTTCAGAGTGATATTTATAATTGAGATTTGGAATAGAAAGTAGGTTTTAAATTACTTGTCGGAGAATCAATGTAACTTCATAAATATTACAATGCTGATACCGCAAAACTCTATTATGCCATACAAAAGTAGACTCAGACGACGAGAAATACTCCTCTACTTTTCATTTATATATTTGCTATCGTTTCAGAATTGCTGGGTAGATGGAATTATTATCTGCTTTTGTAAACTTTATTATGTCCCGGTAAACTTGGTGGATTAATCTAGTCACTTCTATCTTATATTTTAATGTTTCAGGATATTAACTCTCTATTCCATTATATACAGGGTGTCCCAGAACTTTCTACCAACATACAAGTATTTCTCACGTTAAAATCTTAAGTGAAAATTAAAAATGGTGGTATTCAGGTAGTTATCGATTTTTCGAAAGTTTTAATATGATATTTTCGTTTGTCTTTACTCCAGGAACAATACCTAAAAATATTGCTACAGAGATCTGGAACACCCTGTATATATTAGATATATTAAATTGGGGTAAACGGAAGTGCTTGGCTTACTTTAGATAGTGTAAATTTAAACTAAGAAATCAATTTATATTCTTAGTTTTCGATTTCTAAAAAATATATATTTTGCTTACAAACAAACCAATGTTGTAATAATTGTAGGCACGTTTTTTATGTTGTGTTATTTTATATCGTGCTATATTAGCCCAAGCATATTTAAATGTCTAACGATTTATTTGACCACGCTTGGCTTCTTTCATATAGGGTATTCCAATACTAATTTTACTATGTTTTAAAATATGTAATTTAGATTCAGGTACTGTTCAATCAAGTTGTATATAAAAGTAATAATAAACACAGCAGTAATAAACAAATGCTATATTTTCAATATATGACTGCAATAAATTTTAATAAGATATAGAATTTTTAACATTTGAAAAAATTACCACTGGTCTAACAACATTGTTATGGGTAAAATATATAATTTGACTATATTAGATTACCTTAAGAAACTTGAGTATTGAGTAAGCTGTGTAATTATTAATAATTACTTGTTTATCCTTTGCAGAAGATCGGGTGCATAAAGAACAAAGGATAAACCTACATAAAGCGAGGTGAATTTGTCAGCTCACTGAGTCGTGATATTAAGTAAGGGTTAAACAAACCGTGTATACTACAATTTAATGAATTTAACTCATGCACAATAACATTGCGACGTCCCTAATATTATTATTTATGCATATATGAAGGAAAGGATCTAAATTATTTAAAATAAGAAGATTCAAAAGACTTTTCAAATTGAATATACGTACGGCCAAACGAAGGATAAGCTCTTTCTATAGTAACTGCTATAGCAAAAGTGCATACATTTTCATTTGTTCAATTCACCCATTTTTAAGGCAATTTTAAATCTATGCATAACATATAATAGACATATTCCTCATCATAGAGTATTAATGGTGAGCATAAGATGCAGTTTTATAATTTTTTTATTTCGCAAGATGTCGATGAGTGTAAAGTTTGCAGTCGACTTTGTATCCACAATTAATTGGATGTGGATATGTGAACTTTTGCTACTAAAGGTACTCAACTGAGTAGTACGTTTAAAATTAAATAAACCGTTCGTAATAAAAAAAAAACACAAATTAATTATATAACAAGTTTTTAAAGTATTAAGTTGTTATCCTTCAGCCCTTTCCATCGAAAGATACAAGAAAATGTGTATACGTATTTTATGATAAGAACTGTTGTTTTATTTCATGTTCATTTTATACTCTTTGGTAAAAATGTACTGTGTAGACTGTAAATACGTGTTGAACCTTGGGTATTATTTTAACCAAACCAAAATTTAATTATGTTTTAATACTGAATGGTAACAATCATTCAACCATTACCCATTAAAATTGCATCCTGAATACTTAAATGGGATCCATAAATATAAGGCAAGAATTAAAAAATACAGTTTAGAAATAATTATTTTCAAAAGACATGTCACTGTGATACTTTATGACCTCCGTTCACAATATTCAAATATATAAATATAATTAGCTTTTAGAAATTTGTGACTATAGATTTATTCCAAATTTAAATAGAATCATTTCTAAACAAATAATTATTTAGCGTACTGTGTTGCATAATTAAAACTGTTCCGTTAGTATGTGTACCTACAACATATGTTATCAGGAGATGGTCTGAATCAATTAGGTTAAATACCAGCACTAATAAGGAAGTTACGCATTACTTAAACAAATATTTTTCTAGTATAAACGGATTTAAAACATATAATATATTTAAACAAAGAAGAAATAAAAACATAAGTTTTAGAAACACTCTGGAAGACTGTTTGAGGAATACCCACGCTAAGAATAACATGTTCCAGCAGAAGCCATAGAAATATTAAAACGATGAAAAGGAATCCAAAGACAGTTGAAAACAACAGACAAAGCTTTTATTCGGAAAAAGCAAACCGCCCAAATCCGGGTTCCCTTTGTTGATTCTACAAAAGCCTTGATGTGGTCATAACTTCGGGTTTTATATCACGGAAAACCTTTTGTGTTTTATTATTAAAAACAATACATAACTCAGTATTAATATTTACATACTTATTTTACAGTATGAACATTCTGTTTGACTGTTTGCCTTTAGCATATTACTAGGGTTCAATAGTGGGAAAATATTTCAGTTTTCAATGATTTTGTAATTATTCAATTTATATCAAGCCATGAGTATATGTGATTAATATTCCCATAACCAATTAATATCCATGCAATATAATAAGAGATAATGTTTAATGGTTAATAAAATAAAATTAAAAATAATAAATGGATGGATCAGGATCGCAGTCGTCGATGATAATAATCATTGTTAATTCCCATTTAATCAACAAGTAAATTATAGTTAACAGACAAATCGTAGCTTAATTATTACTAAATTATTTTATATCTTAATAAACTTAGCGTGTGGCTTATAAAGCACCTCAATGTTTCTGAAATATTAAAAATTCAATAAAAACTTTATGTGTGATTTATCGCTGAACAGTTGTATGAAAAAATGCTGGAATTGGATATTATAATTTATGTAGCAGTTATAATAGTTTCTAGAATAGTTAAACAAAAGAAGCTGGACGTGGTATAGATTGGGGTATAAAATAAACCTGTGATAGGAGAAATGCTCTTAATAAAAGTGGATAGAGCTGGCGATTACCGGTTATTATATCTGATCCCTGTCATCACGAAACACAGCTTGGCTCTTGTGTTATATCTTTGTTAGGCCTAGTCTGCCGTAGCTACTGATTTCGTTCTTAAAATTATAACGTGAAGCATGATGTAATATTTACTATGATTTTCAATGCCCCATATACTGGCCGTCAGATAGAATTGTTCAGGAGTACAGTCTTTAATATTCTTTATATAGTTAATATAATTTTATAACAATGACTCCTTGCAAGCATTCAATTGGCTTAAACGTTCGTAAGAGAAATAAATAAACTAATGACACAAAGAATATTAAAGATATCATATGAAAAATTCCTTAATATTTCTTGATTTTGTACCAGTTTTTATTATTTTTTTAGCTTTTCTTTAGATCATACTTGTTTTTAAAGGATTAAAATGGGTGTGCCAAAATTCACTTACAATACAGTTCTATTCAATTTAAATGCATTATATCATATATACAGGCTGTTTCGTGGGAAGATGGCACAAATTCAAGATATGACAGTAGACACAAAAACACGTTCATATGAACACATATCCTATTTCGCTTCGTTTAGTGTCTGTCAGTCCATGCGTGTTTTTAATAAAAGTAATCATATTTCAGAACTTATCAAGTGTAAATAACCTGATACTTGGAATTTATGTTAAGCTAATTAAAAAAAAAAAATAAATAAATGGAAACTCCTATTATAATTTTCCATTAAAAAAGGTGGAATTTGAAAACTTTAATATAAAAATAAATGTAATCCTACGAAAAACTGCAAGAATAATTATTTGTTGCAAATTAAATAACAAAACTAACGATACCAAATTTGCTTAATTCGGTTGAGTTGAGAAATAACATAACCACATTTATTTAAATTGTTCAGTGTTTATATACATTATGTGAATATATACTTTGTGCATAAGTACTGGTGTAAAGTTTGTCATTGATAATGAATAATTCGAAAGGATAATAAGAGCTGGGACTTTTGCCATCACAATTTGCTACAATTCGATTATACAAATTTAACCTATTCTTCAGGTGTAAAAGCTGTAATATATAATGTTAACGACACAAACACACACACACACACACACACACACACACACACACACAATGTTTAAATAAAAAATGTTCGGCTACCAACTTTCCCCACACTAAACTAATTTTTACGTCAGAATATTTTGCACGTAAAAAGTCAACGATTTACGTGATAAACAAAAGAATAAAATACAACAGACTTGTATTGTCACTGATTCTTGTGAGGATGTACATGAATTTTTGATTCTCTGTAGGCGATGAATATCTTCCAATTATCAATCTAGGAGGCCAGCCAAGCCAGGACAATATTGGATTAATTCAGTAGTAACGTGCAATAATATCACCAACAGTTGAAATTTTACAGAAAGCTTTAATTTTATATCGGAAACAACGACTTTTATGATCGTGCATGCCTGGATGGGGTTTGGTTGAATGTTAGTGAAAATCATTACACTGGTTTAGCAGGTAACTGAGTAAAATTATATGATATTTTAACACGTGTCATAATCTAGACATAGTACTATAGACTTGAAAGTTTGCATGCAACCTCAGCGGTACCTGTTACTTGAAACAGTGTATGCTTTAAATAAAGGTGTTGATCAAGTTACTAAAAGTACATTTTACGACGTAAGATCTTCTCTGAAACATCACAGAATTCATCCAGCTCTGCGTGACCTTCATTATCATAATCATAATTTATTTGGTACATGAGTACAGAGACAAAGTTATTGTCACAGGGCTCTTTCATATATTGACCC
The DNA here is from genome assembly GCF_021130785.1 of Homalodisca vitripennis. Classification (NCBI taxonomy): domain Eukaryota; kingdom Metazoa; phylum Arthropoda; class Insecta; order Hemiptera; family Cicadellidae; genus Homalodisca; species Homalodisca vitripennis. The sequence goes on from NC_060211.1 coordinate 12,842,199, forward strand.
TTTGATCATTTAATCTCTCATTCATGATCCTATATTTCGTAAGTTCTTAAGGTTCAGAGGAATGTCTAATTCCTCACTCAATCTGTGTCAGTGCAACAAGCTCAGGAGTAAGATCTACCTACAGAGGTATTATTATTCACCGTTGACTCCTTGTCTGTACGTGAAGAAATGTTCTCAGGCATAATTGCTGAGATCAGTAGGTCGATGTCGAGATATTTATGGATCCACACCAAAACACATCTCCCTCTAGTGATCTGAAAATCAAAAAGTACCTATCAAATATTCGTTGTTGAACATCTTTGGGCAAATAGTACTTACGAAAATAGGCTTTTCAAAACCTCTGACTACGCAAAGCTATCCAATATTATCTATTTATGGAGGAAAAACTATTTAGCTTGTATGTAATTTAATTACGCACGAAAACTACACTCAATATGTATGTAATCCGATAAACTTACATAATTGAATCCAAGATTGGAAGAGTGAGCGTATAACCGGTGTAAATTATGTTCAGTAAATATTGTTCAATATGATTCTGTATAAACTTTGTTCAAAACGTTCAATATCAGAGTTTGTCCCCAACAACACTGCTGACACGCCGACTGTACTTCGGCGAGATTGTCAATAGCATCGACAGTTTGCTGTTCTCAGCTTTGCACTAAAATAACCGAACTAAGTAACCGGCTAAAATAAATATTTAGGGTTGATATACTATATCATATTTACATATTTTAAAAATTAGTTATTTAACTAATGAGTAATTCACTCATTTATCATCAAACATGGAAAGAAGTTTATTAAATCATATTGAGCAACAATCATATAACTTTGAACTATAGTTAAAGTATATTTTGTTTACCACATTTATTTAAATTGTTCAGTGTTTATATACATTATGTGAATATATACTTTGTGCATAAGTACTGGTGTAAAGTTTGTCATTGATAATGAATAATTCGAAAGGATAATAAGAGCTGGGACTTTTGCCATCACAATTTGCTACAATTCGATTATACAAATTTAACCTATTCTTCAGGTGTAAAAGCTGTAATATATAATGTTAACGACACAAACACACACACACACACACACACACACACACACACAATGTTTAAATAAAAAATGTTCGGCTACCAACTTTCCCCACACTAAACTAATTTTTACGTCAGAATATTTTGCACGTAAAAAGTCAACGATTTACGTGATAAACAAAAGAATAAAATACAACAGACTTGTATTGTCACTGATTCTTGTGAGGATGTACATGAATTTTTGATTCTCTGTAGGCGATGAATATCTTCCAATTATCAATCTAGGAGGCCAGCCAAGCCAGGACAATATTGGATTAATTCAGTAGTAACGTGCAATAATATCACCAACAGTTGAAATTTTACAGAAAGCTTTAATTTTATATCGGAAACAACGACTTTTATGATCGTGCATGCCTGGATGGGGTTTGGTTGAATGTTAGTGAAAATCATTACACTGGTTTAGCAGGTAACTGAGTAAAATTATATGATATTTTAACACGTGTCATAATCTAGACATAGTACTATAGACTTGAAAGTTTGCATGCAACCTCAGCGGTACCTGTTACTTGAAACAGTGTATGCTTTAAATAAAGGTGTTGATCAAGTTAGTTGTAAGATCTACCTACAGAGGTATTATTATTCACCGTTGACTCCTTGTCTGTACGTGAAGAAATGTTCTCAGGCATAATTGCTGAGATCAGTAGGTCGATGTCGAGATATTTATGGATCCACACCAAAACACATCTCCCTCTAGTGATCTGAAAATCAAAAAGTACCTATCAAATATTCGTTGTTGAACATCTTTGGGCAAATAGTACTTACGAAAATAGGCTTTTCAAAACCTCTGACTACGCAAAGCTATCCAATATTATCTATTTATGGAGGAAAAACTATTTAGCTTGTATGTAATTTAATTACGCACGAAAACTACACTCAATATGTATGTAATCCGATAAACTTACATAATTGAATCCAAGATTGGAAGAGTGAGCGTATAACCGGTGTAAATTATGTTCAGTAAATATTGTTCAATATGATTCTGTATAAACTTTGTTCAAAACGTTCAATATCAGAGTTTGTCCCCAACAACACTGCTGACACGCCGACTGTACTTCGGCGAGATTGTCAATAGCATCGACAGTTTGCTGTTCTCAGCTTTGCACTAAAATAACCGAACTAAGTAACCGGCTAAAATAAATATTTAGGGTTGATATACTATATCATATTTACATATTTTAAAAATTAGTTATTTAACTAATGAGTAATTCACTCATTTATCATCAAACATGGAAAGAAGTTTATTAAATCATATTGAGCAACAATCATATAACTTTGAACTATAGTTAAAGTATATTTTGTTCGTATTATTAGTGGTTACAACTAAAAATAATAACTACGATAAAAATAAAAGATTTAAGTCATATTGAATTAATTCGGGAAATATATTTACAAAATATGTCAGAAGACTTATATAGTAGAATTGAGACTTATTAGATCGCATTAAGAGCCTTATCAGCTTCTTTTACCTGGTTAAAAACTAAAACCAAGTATCACATATACAGCGAAATGAACAAAATAAACATACCTTTCCACACCAATGCTAGCGTGTTGTTTTATTAGGCCAAAGTTGCTGCGTCATTACGTTACAGCTAATTATTAGATGTCCGTATTTACCTGGTCATTATCTTTGGCTTCTCTCATTCATCCCTCAGACTGGTATTTAATTGCAACCATAAATTACTATACGATGTCTTACAATATCGTTCCTCTCTGATATTGCCCATTACATGTCCGCTTGGTAGGTATAATAAGGTACCAGGCTTATACACTATGTAAATACGAGAGACAAACATGTTCAATGTACAACATTTATACTTTTTCATAAAATTATTGTATAGAAATTATTATTTAATTGCTTGGCTGATGTATTTATCCATATTTAATCTTACCTTTCAAATTTATTTTCTTGTTTTGACACCATTAACAGACGTAATTATAACTGTCGCGTATATTTTTTGATCCTAAGATTGTATTAGTTTAATTATATCCTAATTTTGGGATAATTATTCCCTTTACACAAACAGTACTTATTTATGTAAGCTCTCAATGCGGCAGTGTTGTCAGTGACGTCACTGGACGCAGAGAAGCGACTCAGCGTGACGTCATACATTCTTACAAGGTTGACTGCGTGGTTTTAACGAGCCTTTCTTTTGGCGATGTATTCATCTTTCAGGGACAGATAATAAGAGAGATGTAAAATTGGCACTTATCTTAAGACAATTTACATTCTTTAGTTAAGTGGCAACAGAGATAATTTCAGTACACGAATGAGTCAAACGTTGTTAAATTGGGTTGTGAATTTGTTGATCTCGTTTACAGAGCACCACCGTTTGTACCCATTTAATGTACTGTATCAATGTTTTAACTCGCGAGATTATAAATAGTTATACAGACCATCTTATACAAAATAACTACTAAAATGCAAAAAAAAAAAGAGATTTCTCTAATGTGGTGTAGAGGCTTAGTTAATACTTAAACATCAACTGTCCCACTAAACTCACAAAATGTCTTAAGGTTATTATATTAACTTTTTTACAATTCATTAAATATAACATATTGATAACTAGTTTCGCACGCTTTTCGTGATCTTTGTCAGTTTATTATCACTTCTGTTTCAAGCGACTTATATTTCCAACGCCGAGATAGAGTTTACCTTGATGTCACGATGAAGAAAATCTCTCAAAAGTGGTCGAACACTCAAGCTTTAAGTTCAACCATACATTTATTTAAAAAGCTAATGAACATCATAACTTAGAGCCTTCAAATAGTTTTTGGCTATATAATATACGTAATTGTCTCGTAATTGCAGTTTATAGTGTGCAGGCGCTTTGAAAATGTCTTTTGCAGCATCGCCTGGTGGCGACTTACATCAATGGGCATAGCTTATAAACCTTCTCCGTGGAAAAATACATATATATATTAATTTTCATATTTAATACTTAAACATAAACTGTCCCACTAAACTCACAAAATGTCTTAAGGTTATCACATAAACTTTTTTAAATCATTAAATATAACATACTTACAACTAGTTTCGCCTTTCGTAAGCTGTGTCAGTGTATTAGCACTTCTGTTACAAGCGACTTACATTTCCAACGCCGAAATTTACCTTGATGTCACGATCAAGAAAATCTCTCAACATTGTAATGTACACGTACATGTACTTGATTAAAAAGTGGTCGAACACTCAAACTTTAGGTTCAACCGTACATTTATTTACAAAACAAATGTACATCATAATTTAGAGCCTTCAAATAGTTTTTGGCTATATAATATACGTAATTGTTTCGTAATTGCTGTTTATAGTGTGCAGGCGCTTTTAAAATATCTTTTGCAGCACCGCCTGGTGGCGACTTACATCAATTGGCAAAGCGTATAAACCTTACCGTGGAAAAATATATATAGGTATTAATTTTCATATTTATAGGTCATTTAGTTTACGATTCTATAAAGGACATTCAGGCAAACATTAATTTATATATAGATTCAAAATACCAGCAAAAAGTTAGAATTTGTAAGAGGTGTTAAACTATACAGCGGATGTAGTAGACTCGCTTACAGAGAAAGGGAAAGTCAGCAGGGTTATTTGTGTAACAAGATCTCGATAGGTAGGGGAGCAAGTACGCCGTATATCACGAGTCGAGGGTCTTGCCACTGCTAATCTGATCTTGGCGAAGACAAGCGTGCTAGGATTGGACGTGACCGGAGTGTTGATCGCTATTTAGTCCGCGCAATTCAATTTACATTATGTGATAAAGCATTTGTAATTAATCTGAGTCTTTTATGCTTCAAATGCTATTGCTACAATTCACGAGATAGTGACAACTAGGAAAGAGGCCTATGTGACAAAAGAAACTAACTTTAATTCTAATTAAAGAAAGAAAGACCTTTTTGAAATATATTGCAGCATTGCAAAAAAACCATCTCAGTCTATTAAAACTTTGTCTATATAAATTTAAAGTTCCATTTTATATTTTCGATTACGTTTCATCTAATTGTCCTTTTTGGGGTCATACGAAATGCAGTGAAGGAAATGTTTCTAATTTTTTTCACAGTACTTTTAATTTGATAAACCCATTCAAGACGTTCGAGTTCGGAAGATAATTTGGAGAAATCACTCAAAACTGTTTGTCAAGTTAAAAGTTTTACATAAATCACCTTACTTACTACGCCTTACTTACGTACTATATTAATAATATTTTGCTATTAGGGAGACTAAACAGATAATTTTCGGCAATAATGCACTACACATTATACTTGTATACATAAGACGATGAACTTTATAAACAAGTAAATTGAAAAATCTTGTGTTTATTAATTTTTTTATTACACTTACGTTTTAAGACAGTATCAGTTTAGTCAAAAGAGAGGGGAATAGTTTTATAACAGCCATTTTAACTGTAACGGAAGTATTAAACCTGTTTCAGAACTCCAACGTATTAATTTTATAATACGTTCAGAATTGCGTTAATTTATAAGTTATCAAACTGATAATTAAGGAAGTTTAAAAAGGGTGATCTGATGCATTTCTGGAAGTACATAGTAACACAGCTTCTGCAAGAGTAAAGTCAATAACCATTGAAATTTTAACTAGCTCAAACCTAAACTTGAATTTCAGTGGTTCATGCATTATATGTTTTAATTTAATTCGTTATCAACATAATTTAATATAATTAAATTAATGGACTTGTGTGTAATAAAATATGTAGAAGAGTTTACACATTCATTTTTATGGTAGTTGAACAGTTTCTAACTTGTCGGTGTTTTAAGCTAAAATATTTTAGATTTCAAACTACCTTTTTGAATACTTAGAGAAAAAATATTTGCAACAAAGCGTAACACTTTATGATAGTGCGTTAATATACAATTTATTGTTTTATAAATAAAACACCTAAAATAGAGGTAATATCTTCTGTCACCTGAAATATTTTTCACTGGTTATACATTTGATATTTATTTGCATGATTTGTAGTTTATTGTTGAAGATAAAGCAGGACATGTTATAATACATTTTTATGTTTAAAATTCAGGCATATGCCCTTAAATAATGTGCTCATGTATTCATAATTAACCACCACGAGGTTCAACTATCTGAGTGTTCATGCAAGTATCACCAACCATTTGGTGAAAAATAAAACTTATGTCTTTATGCACAATAATATTCCAAAACGCTAACCTAGAGTGTAAAAATTTTGGGGTGAAGCTCCATCTCTAAAGCTATACTGAAATTTAGAGTGGTATAAGTTGGTATATTAGGGCAGCTCCCCGGGGCAGATGTCATCTACTTAGGGGCGAACGCGATGCCGCCCCCTCTAATCCAAAGCCTGGGGTGCGTTTAAATTTTTTTATTCAAAAACACTTTTAATATTAGATATTTTAATATCTCTTGAAGTCCCATAGTGGCCATTCAAACTCAATAAAAGTAATACGTGTGTCTCATCTCTAAAGAATCATAAAGCCAAAGATTCTAAAATGTTTTGTTTATTTTTGTTTCTATAAATCTCGATATCTTTCAATAAGATAGGCCATACTATACTTTGAGCAGATTACAGTTACTTATCAGAATATGAGTTAACGTGGTAATTATATTTATTTCTAATCAGTTTCAACCATATCAATTATGTTTTACTTGTGAGCTCTGAAAAAAACAATGTTTATTTAGAACAAGTGCTATGACCAATAACCCCCCCCCCCTACTTTTGTATAGTTATATATCTTTTGATAACACAGATATGTTACAAATTTATAAATTTTTATAGCTAGAATAATTTGATTGCAATTTGGAAACAAAATAGTCAGTTATTTAATAACGAACGTTTCTACATGAGAAAACAATTTATTTTTGTTTATTCTGACCTGCTATCAATTAGAACCAAATTATAACCTTTTGCTAAATGTGATAAGGGTTTGTTCTACTGACTATTATTAGTAGAAGACAGTAAAATTCTACTGTAATTCATTGTAAAACTCCACCTCTATACAAAACATTTTGATCCTACTGTTTCTGCGGAAATGCTTTCCTGGTGCATTTTAATAAAGTAATTAAAATTTACTCATTCTTGTATCCCATGCGAAACAATTTTCTAATTCTAGAAGCCTATTGCCGAATGTTTCATTTAGTTTCTGCTCTATATTTATAAACCAATGGGCTTGATGTGTACATAACAGTTACTTTTATGTTACAAAATCACGATATAATACATTTTCACCATTGTCTTAGATTTAGCTTTTGCCTTCATGACAACAATTTTTCTGTCTATGCCACATCAAAAGATTTTCACCAAAATTAAAATCTTTAACTATTTAAAGATTTTTAATGTATTAACGATGTTATTAAACCGTTTAAACCATAAAACTTTGATAATAATATTAAAAAGTGCCCTTAACTAGATAAATTGTGGAAACCTATCAATTAAAATCATCCTCGCTTGATGAAATAAAATTACATTCTGTGGGTTAAATAATTTAAAAACAATTCTGGAAGATATTTTTGGTATTGATTTTACGTAAAGAATGTTTATTAATTAACAGATTTAGCTGACATCGAAGTTTTAGTTATATTAACAACTGATATTACGCATTGTATCAGAATATGTTATTTTATGAAATTAATAATTATCTTAGTAACACAAAATTCGTTATTAATACGTTTTTACATTCTGAAATATATGAAACTGTATGAATTCTTTTCACATAAAACATGTTTCTGAAATGATAAATGGGTAGCTGGTTTGGTTGCCAAACGTTACTGTATCGGTTTTGGCTCCTTTTTGTTGAATGCTATTTATCAGAAATATTGACTTTATGGCAATATATTTATCATATAAACTGTTATAAGGGGATATATGTGATACGTCATTGGTGCATAGTGAATACATTATACATAAAAATATAAGATATGACAGGCAGTAATAACTTATGTCTGTCGTTTCGGGTAGTATATTTGTAAACTAGTCATATACTATAAATAATATACAACATATAACAATTGTGCATAGCGATGTTAAAACAATTAATATTGAAATAAAAAGTAAAACATAATAAAGCAGAAAGGTGTTATTATTAATGTTACATTTGCTATGAATATAATACGGGTTGCAAAAGACTTCTAAAGTATCACAATAAAGAGGCAAGAAAGCTACACCAAGTTAACATAACGAAATATATGAGAGATAAGAGACAATAATATTTTCAAGCTTAGTGTAGAACTGTAAGCTATTGCTTGGTATAAATTTCGTAAAAGATGAGAATGTTAATTATTTCTTCTTAGTTTTACAGGTACTAACATTGCTAGTTTCTGGTTAAATTTTTTTTAACAAAATATATGATATACCCTATATTATAATCCTTTCTTTGTGAATTTTGCATGGAAACATCCATCATCAACAGCATCGCTCTGTTATTTCATTAGGCACAGTGGAAGATGACGCAACTGCTGGCATAAATGTTGACACATCACTCAACTTTTGTTAACATTCAAACTGTGTGATGTTTCAACGTGAAATGGAAGTTATGAAAACGAACGAAAACAGTTATCAAGAGGAGGAATCGTATACAGGTTAACGGATTAGTGCAGGAATCACAAATGTATGTATGAAACAAAATACTGTAATGTTTATGTTTTGGTGTCATGAATTTACTAAGGACTTAATATTTAATCAAGACTCTAGGTAGAAAGATATCTACCGCAAAAATATTGATTGCTTTTATTGTAAAAAATAGTAAATAAATTTACAATGTCAAGATGTATTATATTAAACTTGTGTTATGAACATAAATTTAACTCTTTGTTAAAAACATAACATGAAGAAAACCCCATACTATGTACCCTGCCTTTTGTATGTAGGGTAGTTTGCTTAGTGTAAAAAACTTAACAAAAGTTGTTAACAAAATAAGCAATAAATTATTTACAATTGGTAAAATCCAATATATATCTAATGGCTAGAAATATTCAATTTCTCTCTGTATATACGCACGATAACATGTAGTTATACAAACAAACAAATGCAACAAAGTACCGAAGGATTCCAACTAATGTAATCAAAATTTGACCAACAAATACACCAAAAAAATATCATATTAAAATGTCAAACTACTGACTTCTGTGTGTTTACAGATTTATCTTAATATCTTAAAAATATTAAATTATAGTGTTTTCACTGTTTAAGGCATTTTTATTTATTGTATATAATATTTGCTACATCATAAGAGGCATAGTATACAGCAGTTGACGCACGTTATAACATTGAATGATAATTGGCAGAGCCTTAGCGAAGCCAAATACTAGAACACCTGGAAAATATTTATTTCTCCCTGTATGTCAGCACGATATCAACATGAGAACAAAAAGATCTATAGACTTTAAATGTATCATGTAACGTCATTTTTATTAACTCAAACTCTTGTTTCATTGTCTGCACATTCTTCTATGAAATTAATCTAACTTTACGTAGCTTAACTATCTACAGAACATCTCAAAAACAATTTAATCTGTGTATTAAAGTTGAATTCCCTTATAGACATGAATGAGTTTGTTGTATTTACATGTTTATCCGTGGGATTCCACTGAGCACCATTAAAGTCTATACATCAGTAGGCTGGCAGATTTTATCTTTCATCTGCTATAGCACTTATTACATGACATGACATGACATGACATCCTCTGTCACATCCGTAAGCAGATTACAACTAAATCAGACATTTTACAAATTCATATAATTGCACATTGTCTCTCTGCTCTACGAAATATATTCCACATGGACTTTAACTGCAGTGCTATAGTAAAATATTAAGGAAACGTAACCTTACAGTACTCTGTCCATCGTTGTCCAAGAAACCATGAAATTGAACTCCTACTTAGCATACTAGGATAAGACCCTTCTCAAAGAAGGCAATATCTAGAACAGAGGTTTTTGAATGGTTAAACATCCCGTAGCAAATTTAAATTTAATAGGTCACAATCTGTCCTCTATCCATTCTCACCACTCTAGACTGGATCTCAGTTTGCCTGAAACTCACACAACTCAGATTGGAACTCCAAACCACCCACCAATTGGCACCTCAATTTTCAACACTCGGAACACTAATATGACAAGTGAAATAGCCTATTGCTTGGCATCCATAAGGTAAATGACGGCAATAGCCTTAAAAACATACTCCAGCAAATTGTTTCGTCTCATTGCTTCATTTCAAAGAATTCCTAAAGGAGTGTAGCAAAGGAATTTTCAAAAGCGTGTTGTATGCCACATGCTTGATAATGAAATAAGACTTTTAACAATATTACTAAAGATTAAGAGTTCCAATAAGATAAATCTTAATACTTCTAACTGCTTAATGGTCAATATCCAGATGTATAGATAATAAATATATTACATATCTCCAAGACAGTAACACCCCTAATTATGGTGCGTTAGGCTAACATAATATAACAAAATAGATCATACATTTGCTTCAAGATGGATATTTGTTTGTAATAACCGTGTATTACCAAATAAATAATATTCCTCGAGGTCAAACAGGTTTTTACAAATTCGTTTTTGTAATATTTACTTCTATAAATTTAAAGATGTTCAACAGATAAAAGATTTTAACTGTAATTAATAAAATAAAATAATTAGAACTATAAAAACCTTTGGTTGTAAATGTGTAATTTGTATCATTGAATCATGTTAGTATTAACAAAGTGCCATAAAAAACCGATTGATTGAGTAGATAAACAGTCCAAATAGTACGGGAAATGATTACATTTTACCCCGATAGAGTGCAGATCTGACTGCTTATTCCGTGGAATGGTGCAGGAAATGCTGCAATTTCCGAGTCAGATTAGATGTTCAACATTAGTCACTCTGGCTGACAGTGAATATTCTAGACGGGCAACAGTTAATTGATTGTACAATATTCACCACTACTGAATAGCAACAAGCCATCTAACATTACGACAAGTTATAAATGAGAACAACATAAGTTCAAAATACATTTTTACTAATGACATCATGGCTCATCTTGTTCATTGACAGAAGAAAATCTCTTTACATTGGTATGTAAATTGAATGTACGTCTTGTAACATTTCCATTATTATAATCCACTTGTGCGACAGGAGTATATGGCTATTTTTAGTAGAATATAATAGAACAATCTATTTTTCAAACAGAAAGGAGGAGGCCTGAAGGAACATTTGTGTGATATTCATGAAATATTTACAATAACATGTAAAGCGTTGCTGTCATAGTTACTATTTAACGTAATTATTATAATAATATGATCTCATTTGCCTAAAAGCTTAATAAATGAAATAACCAGTTATTAAACATCGTCTACGTTTATTTAAATAGAAAATATATTGCGATAGTTTTAAAGTATATTTCCTTAACATTATTAACATAGTCTATAATGGATTATTACCAGACGGCAGTATTTATTACCTTATCTTTCTCAACCATATACTATCTTCATTCAAAACGGTTACCATTTTTGTGAGCCATTTTTGTGGGCGTAGGTAGGCTAGTATTTCCTGTATCTGTGCTACAATGCGTTACACAAAAGTAGTATAGTGTAGTTCCATAACTTCTTATAATGCTTATATCTATTAAATATTGTTGTCGATTCCGGACGTTTTCGTGACACTCTTTTCTCCAGTATGAACAGTTTCAATAGTAAAATCCCAATTCCGTTGAGGTAGCAGACTTACATCCCATCAGCATGTAGCTTCACTTCATAACATGTCAAGCTTATCCATCTCTATCTTTAGACCTTTTATAAACGTGGGACGGAGTTGTGTAACTCACTTGTGAGCGGTGGCCTCCATTTTGTGTTACTTAAGCTACTGATAACATGAAGTGATACATGAGTTATAACTATGTGCTCAGTAGTAAACGATTGGGCGCTCATCCGTTCTTTATTCACATGGCTACTACAAGACAAATACAAAAGCGTCTGGATTCATTGAGAAAGACGGCATAAAAATCACTTATTTAATAAAATATAGTAAATTTCCAAGACAGTCTATATTCTTACCCTTAATTTAGCAGACGGTGATCGCTTATATCCAAGTTTATATTACAATCCTGTAAGAACTTCAGTCTTATTTTCGATAAATAAACAAAAATGGTACATGTCATAATGTAATATTATTGTATAATATTCATTCATCCCAAAAAAATAGCAGACTGTTGTTTTTACTGCTTCAGCTCTCAATTATCCCTAGGGTTACAAGGTACTCAGTTCATTTATTTAAGTAAAAATCTTACTAAATTAAATCAGTAATAATGTTATATTTCGGTGTTATGAAGGGTGTAAATTAAGTCCTGGTACGCCTGGATACATTCCAAACGGATTGACATATCGATGTAAAATCTTCATCGTACCCATTAAATACATTTTTTGGACTTGAGGGTAAAAATATTTCACTTCCCTTTTTCAAAGGGGGGTAGAAGAGGGTCACTTTAAATTTCCAAATAGCATCTTGAGACATGTCAGTTAGAGCTAAATTCAAAATGATAATCACATGAACAAAACGTCTCTACGACGATCCTAGCAAAAGTTATGGGCAAGTAACGCAAAAAATAATAATGTGTAGGCACCATGTTAACGTTTTGCACATATCAACACAATGCATGCGAGATACCTTTTAGTAAGACTTTGAAAGGCCCAGCTGACCCTTTTTTGCAATATCTAATATATATGTTGTGCATAGTTTTGGTAAGAGGCACATTTTTCTAGGTAGCATTACAAGGTAAGGGATTATTTGCCCTTAATTTTTGATGGCATTGTGTTTTCATTGAATAGACCTTTAAAATGACATGTCAAAAGATAAAAGTTGCAATTTGAAAATTAAAATTTGTCCCGATCTAACAACACCATTTGAAAAGGGGAAATATTTTTATCCTTCAAAAGGTTCAAAAAAGTATTTCAATAGGTATGGTGAAGATTTTACATCGATATCTCCATCCGGTTGGAATATATACAGGCGTATCAGGACTTTATTTACACCTTGCATGTACTGTATGTAAGAATACAGTAGCTGTCAGTTACAATTATGGCAAGCCAGAAGATATTCTCAGGGAATAAAATTGTATAACCACGTATTGTCTGACAAACGACTCCGTTGCTGAAGATATGCTTTATACTCAATACACTATTAACGAAACACCCGTGACACCAGGTAATGTTGAAGTACTTGTGTAATTGTTATACCACTGGTAAAGTATTCATCTCCGCTTTCTGAGACAGTAGAATATGTTCAACCTGACATACGTGAACGTGACGGATGACGGATGAACTGTCTAACTGTTGTTCCCTGAGTCACACTTCACGTAGCTGTATTTTAGGCGAGACTAACTAATTTATTAAAACTAAAAACGTAAAAAAATCTGTATAACTGTTATAATTTTATATTGAAAACTCTCAAATATTTTCTTCATCAGAGAACACCCTTGAACATTACGTCCAATAAAATAAACGTGAAGTTAGCAACTGAGTGAAAAGTTTAAATAACAAAACTGCTCTAAGTATGTAATACGAACAGTGAGTTTGTTCTACTTACAGTTTCTAAACAATAAAACTGTAATCTCTCAACTGTATTCAACATTACTCCTATTTGTTTTTCTCATAGTTTTTATTGTAATCACGAAATCATAACACTTAAATTTCATTAAAGTATAACTACTTTTATATTGACATCTTAGATTATAATTACGAGATATACTACAAAATCTCCTTTACATTTACAGTTTTAAAAGTCAGGTTTACATTAATTTCAACCCTCCTCGTAGTTTTACTCTACTTGACGTTTAATCACATGGCTTAATTTGAAGATATTTTATGTATAAAATATAATTTATACAAGTGATCTATCATTAGTTTACTGTTAGAAAAAGTTGCAAAACTGTTCAGATAGAACCAATGGTACAAACTTTTTAATGCAAGAGGAACATTACTTAAGTATTTTTATATGTTAATGTGGTCCCGCATGTAAACAGTGGTCCTTGATATTTTGGAAAAGCAGGGGATAGGATTGTCATATGAACGACACCGACAACCAGTTCTTTTTTTTCTTTTTTTTTAAAGGAGAGACCGATCCCCTTTTATGCCTTATTCTGTCCGTCCTCGTGGGCCACTGGCCTGTGCAAAGATCTTATCAAGCAGAATAAGGGGGAGAGTCGATGCAGTACAAGGTTGATGGTACTGATAAAAAATGCAACGGTTACAGACAGAATTTGAACCTGCGCTATCTCTAACTCAGACCCAAAGTCCAACGACTTAGACCGCTCGGCCATCGGCACTCCCATGTAGTTCTCTCAGGTATTATTGTCCGAGCAAATGAACAAATACAGGAAACCTGTTTCCATTGAATTCCCGTGTTGCAGTTTTAAGGGAGCAATGTTGATAAAATGTAAACTAAAATGATCGGCCTTCCTGGATTAAAGGCCAAGAAAGTAGGAATTACAGTGAATTTCCATCGGAAATAAAGGACGTTGTGTGGGTTGCATGGTGTTCCCAATATTATTTATATGAGGTGATAATATGAGTACAATCCAATGGTATGACTCCGTGAATGAGGCGTATATGTCTTTTTACGTAATGATCTTAATCCAAAAAATACTCTAGACGCTACTCTAGCTTGTATGCTTGTACTTATGTGGCACAAGCGATACTGTATACGATTTACAACGTTTTCCATGAAACTAGATTAAACAAGTATATATTAATATTTTCATGAATGTTTGAAATTCAAAATATGATGAAGCACCATTATTTCATCATAGGTGCACACTGGTAAAGAGCTGATGACTTCAACTTCAGGTCTACGCAACATTGTTCCCATCTAAATTTCTAGCCCTTAATAAACCTCATGACGTATTCGACTACATACAATTGATATTTTTCTTAGAAATTTTAATTATATCATTGGGAGAAAATGTTCTTGGAATTAGTATTTAAATTGCTGTGTTTTAAAAATATTCAAATTAAAAATGTTTTAATAGTTACAATTCTTCATCTATTAAATACAATAACACATTATTTGGCGTAGTACCTAACCTTATTATAATAAACATTTGACCCGAATTTGGTAGAATTTAATTTATTAGTGTTAAGATATTAATGTTAAAAAAACTCGTACAGGCAGACAGATGGAAAACTCCGCACACAAGAGCGTAGCCAGGCAAAACATTTGGCAAGATAACTGATATTTCCTCAAAGTGGACAGAAAGTAAGCCCCCGTTTTGTACCGTGTGAGAACAATCTTTCAGCAATACATGTGAGTAATACTGAATTATTCAAATAATAATAATAGTTGTTTACTAAAAAATTATGAACATTTGGTGGGACCGGACCCATTGGATTCCCTCGCCGGCTACGTCCTTGTTAGCACAAGAAATACATGTTATGGTGAAATGTTTCTTCTCTTGAGCAATATCCTTTGTCCAGAGAGGTATGGGACGCCCTTTATGGAACAAAATACACAGCGTTATCTATTAATCGAAACACAATATTTATTGTCAAGTAAGAAGATTCGAGTTTTGAAAACTTCCTTAGATTTGAAGAATACAAACCTTTCCTACTACTGTGTTGGCTACAAAGAGGTGGAAGGATATTACCATTTCCTGCCCCTCTTGGCAGTAATAATTTACCGCGCCATTCCTGCATCACAGACTCCATGTTGAGAACAGTTTTACTGAAAGTTTCATGTAGTAAAACAAGTTTTCCAAGAATTAAAAACTGTATGGCAAATTACTTGAAAGGTACTTGAAAGTTTTCTCTTGCCAAGGACGTAGCCAATGAATAGGTCTGATGGGTCTCGATCTCCCCAATGTTTTCAATTAATTTTTTAAAAGTTTATTGTTATTATTAAAATACTTTAGTTTTACTGACATGTACTACTGAAAGATTATTCTCAACAAAGAAATGAGTGAAGATCTTTTAAAGTAACAAAATGGTGCCTTAATCTCTGTCCACTACGGGAAAATATCAGTTATCTGGACCATGCCCAAAATATTTTCCTGGCTACGTTCTTGGCTCTGGCCGAGGCTGCATTGTTATAGTTTTGAATAGATATTTTGGAATATTCAAATTAATTTTGAATACAAAAGTTTGGCTTTCGTGTAGTCAGGAATGTATTATTCGTTCAATATATGTATAAAACTAAACCTAAATAAAACGTACACACATTTTATAGCTATTCAAAAAATATTCACGATATGTTTATTTTGTTCTTGATTTAAATTTTCTTTACATTCATTTATCAAATAAAGGGCACTAACTAAAAGAAGAATACATGTCAAAAGAAAAACATATAAACTTTCACACGTCAGCAATAAACCTGCTTACAGTTTGTTTGATATCGACACAATAAGAATATTTTTTGAACTCCAAATGACTTATTTAGTGTTACTAAATCAGTACTAGACTTACAAGAAATATTACGAGTATTAAAATTAATCAAAATTATTTCTTAAAAAAAAATGAAAATGATCGAGGCGTAATAAAATGAACGATAAAATGCCTCTCCCCTAATATTTCACTACAAGAACCCTGAATTAGTATTCTATTTATTTCTCAATTCATTGGTTATAAATAGAACCAAAGCAAGGGATAGGATTGTCATATGAACAACACCGACAACCAGTTTTTTTTTCTTTTTTTTTTTAAAAAAAAAGGAGAGACCGATCCACTTTTAAGCCTTATTCTGTCCGTCCTCGTGGGCCACTATCCTGTGCAAGGATCTTATCAAGCAGAATAAGGGGGATAGTCGATACAGTACGAGGTATCAGTAACTAGAAAAAGTTGGCAATGGCTTTTATTTGAGGTTGAGCGCGTGGAAAAGAATTTATTTTCCAATCATGTTTTACATTTCGAGTCAATAAGGTTGTCACGATAAACCATTCATGCCAGTGTAGAGAATAAACTCTGCTACTAATATGTATTTCCTGTAGTGCTACTTTCGACACCAACCTTGGATTTTTTGAAAATTCAGAGACGATTCGGGTGTAGCCTGGAAGGACTTTATGAATAGAATAAGCCTATATGTTAACCAGGGACCCTAAAAATGTCCAAGTAAAATATAAAGTAGATTTTACGTGATTGTGTAAAACACACACACACACACACACACCATTTCTATTCTATTTTTATATATTCTTACAGATTATATTTTAATTCACCTGTAGAAAACAATCTGGTTGATTAAGAACTGTAAAACCATCTCATCAACAAGCTGTAATAGTTTAATATTATTGAAACATGATTTATTGAAAATTTATAGAGTAAACGATACCAGTTGATAAAATATTATCAAGTAGTTTTTAAGCTACAGAGAGACAATGATATTACATAAAATACAAATTTAAGTGTGACTCCTACTATTCCATCAGCACTTATCGAAATAAATATATGGTAAAGGTTTTACTACGTAGAGTTATAGAAAGGAAGGGCTGACACAGTAGGAGCTTATTCATTATTAGGACACAGTAACGTGCAGTAATAAGCTCGCTCTTGCCCTAAGTAACTTTGCAATCCTCCTCAGTTAACTATCACTGCTACTGTTCCATCAGCACTTACCGAACTCATTAAATTGTAATGGTGTTGTACTTAGATGTTATAGAGATGAAGGGCTGACACAGTGGTAGCTTATTCATTGTTAGATCACAGTAACGTGCGGTAAAAAGCTCGCACTTTCCCTGAGTAACTTTGCAATCCTCCTCAGTTAACTATCACTGCAAGTGTTCCATCAGCACTTACTGATCTCAATAAATTGTAATGGTGTTGTATTTAGTTGTTGCAGAGATGAAGGTTATGTATTATAGAGATAAGGCTGACACAATGGTAGCTTATCCATTGTTAGCTCTCAGTAACGTTCGACAATAAGCCGTTATTGCCCTAAGTAACTTTGCAATCCTCCTAATTTAACTACTACTGCTAAGGCTCTATCAGCACTTATCGATATTAATAGAAAATATTGGTGTTTTAATTGAATATGCACATAAAATGGATGGCAAAGAAGAAATTAACTAATCGTTACTAGACAGCAGTTTAATTCAATATACCTGTTATATTTCTGATTGATCCTAATTTGTCAGTGGAATTGCCTTCTCCTTTACACTGTTCTTTTTGGCCTAATAAAATGATGTGTTATTTCTATTATGCCTTTAAAGTGGTGAAGGTTGAAAATTATTAATTTTATAAATATTTTAATGCATCATTTATTTTTGTTCGGAGTTAATAGATAACATATTACGTTGCATTAAGTTATTATAATTACAAATTATACCTTTTTTTAAGATCAACACCAACACCTAAAACTAATTCGTAAATAATCTATTTCTAAGATAATTACTCTACAGAACATATTTTAGTGTAGTTTAAAAATATAGTCTGTAGTATGCAAGTAATGGACACAAACTATTGACTCATTCGTACTCATAATTTTTACGAGAGTAATGTTTTATCATCAATAGACATATACATCAGAAAATGGGTGTATTTTGTGTTGGTGAATTTGATAAAAATCACATTACTAATTTGATAAAGCATTAAGTGTGAATAAGTACCTGTTAAAAATAAAATCTATACGTTTACAGGAATACTAATAGATAGACAGAATACCTAAACTAACGACGATTTATGCCCGAAACACCTTTTTCTTACATCTAAAATTTGGTTTCTATATCTTCCTCAAGTGTTACCTGGTATTCTTTTGCACCGTTTTGCATATTTAGCTTTTTGAAAGCTCTCCATAATATAGTAACAACAATGATGTAATTAAAACAAGCTTCCTCACAAGCTACTTTTTTCTGTAGGTTTAATTATCTAGACTAGGGCAAAACCTGAGTGTTTTTATTTTCAGTCGTTACTACGTATTTTGAACTAAGAGATAAAAAATATCCAAACAAATTGTACAAGAAATAAGAATGTTTATTCATTATGAAAGTGTATAGACATTATGTTTATGTTTGTTCAATTTGAAGGTTACTCCTATTATTTTATATTGCTATGTACAAATTTGTATATACAGTTTGTAATTAGCCCTTATCAATTTTTATATGTTTTAAAAACGGTTAAAATTTTAGTAAAAATAAATCAGTCAATTAATTCTTAGATTACCCTTTAATGGTGAATCATTCTGTTCCGGAAATTGAAATCGTTCTTATTCAAGGAGCAGAAATTCCCCTACCATCAATTAAGCACTAAATACCCAACCAAGACATCCCCTAAACATAAATTACATCCCCCTCTATATTGGTTTGAAAGAAGAACAGTTCAATAGATTACATGGAACGTTGTTCGCATTACAATCAAAGTGGAGTGTTCCTTCTTCCAAATGTATCAAATCATTGGTGTTATACGTCATTTCATCTTTTTCATTGTTTGGCGATTACAGCATAAAAATTATCGAATTTATGCCACTTAAACCTCAAAACCATTTTTTTTCTTTTAAAAATACTTAGTATAATGTACTCGAAAACCTGTAGGTGTCAGACACATTACAGTAATATAAAATTGTATGTAATTTTTGGTTGATGGTTGTGTATTTTTTATTTACGCATCTGCATCAAAGTATGTGCCCTTATTGTTTTATATTTCTCTATTGGTTAGTTAAGATTGATCGTTTCGTGTAAAATTTCTTCGTTATATTTCAACAAAAATTATTTAAAAAATATATAGACTAATAATATTAGGGTGAAAACATACTTTATATTATATACTCATGTATATTATTGTTTTAATAATTTAAGACTTAGTGAAGTTAAATCATTATTTTCAGCTTTCACCTTTTAAATAAATACGGAAGCAGACCTTATTAAACACTAAAAACAGCATATTTCTAGTCGTCTATTACTAGGAGTTCGAAGCCTTGCATGTTTCCAGCCCTGACTAACTCAGTTATTGCAGCTCAAGTTTAATTTCATCAGTTAATTGAAGCGCTGTAAGGGTTTCTGGCCAGTATATTGCGAAATGGCTCAGCAGAGTACGTTATCATTAAATTACAATTATGTAGTCTCTCATCCCTCACCACTAATCAATGGCGCCTTCCCTCAGGCCTTGCGTTACTAACGATCATCGTGTTCACATGTAACAATATATTAGGCATTCCAGTCAAGATGCCTACATACTTAGGCAAAATAATGTACAAACTAACGTTTTGATACTAAATTTACTCTCTGGAATTACTGGTTCCGTATAAAAAACCAGGTGTAAAACTGGCGGTAGAAAATTTTAAAACTGTCTCAATTAATTTGGAATTATTTTACAGTACATTGTTTTTTACATGGGCGCATATAAGGGGATACCCAGGGCTGAAACCCCACCTCCAAATATTGAAACACAATTGTTCAAATTGTACGCAATTTTTTTTAAAGTTATAGAACATTTATGAGGTTAAGGAAACAGGTATTTTCCGGACATTTGCCATTGATCAGTGATACAAAAAATCAGTACCACCTTAGTTACTGATTTTTTGCTGTTTTTTTAAATGATTTTTTGTATCACTGAACGTTGGCAAATGTCTGGAAAAATCCTGTTTCCTTCACAATCCCTCCATCGTCCAAAAACCAAGAATTTATGAGGTCTTAAATGAAATTATTTGTTTCGCGGGGTAAAGTTCAGAAACCAAATTTGTATAGGTTATTTAATTTCTACTTCCTAAACCACCCAATATGTCTCTCCCCCTCTATAAAATAATTTAATCCTCCTCCAATGAGTTGGCACGTGGAAGTGTATTAACAATAAAATCTTTACTTGCAGTATTACGCATTACCAATTGCTTCGACCAAACTGGATGGTTAATACTATAATATTATTATTATACCTGGGAAAACATAGTTATTACTTTATTATATTTAAATATGCTTTATATACTTTTTCTATGTAGCCTCTATTTTTTAATTCTTAATTTACCAAATTTCTTATTCATTATTAAAATATCACATCCATTATATTAGAAATCTATGTATTACCAATAAAAAACACGTTAAAAATTTAGAATAAAGTCAAAAGAGAATCAACCATTGACATAAACTTATACGATCTATGTTATAAAGGAAATCAAAGAAATATCAGAATCCCATAAAGCCTTTGCTAAATACTTGCTGTAGCAGTGAAATTGCCTGAAACTACCATTATCAACGTGCTCACCCCCAAAAGAGTTAGTAGTCAGTTTTAATATTTAATTAACTAAACATTCATTATGAAAGACATTACAAAATGTGTGACGATACTCGTGTTACGATAAAAAAATAGCGCAAGCTTACGAGGTAAGCTAAAATAATAACACATTCTACTTGAATTATTAAATGTAAAAAGTTTCAGATATTTGATCCTTAATCTTACGGAGCGGAGGGAATTTTACTATCTTACATGTATGTTAAAATTCTTGTTCTAATATCTTTAATTCCACTTTTACGATATTCTTTTATAGTCTTTCTTTCGCCATGATG
Organism: Homalodisca vitripennis; assembly: GCF_021130785.1. Taxonomy (NCBI): domain Eukaryota; kingdom Metazoa; phylum Arthropoda; class Insecta; order Hemiptera; family Cicadellidae; genus Homalodisca; species Homalodisca vitripennis. The sequence goes on from NC_060211.1 coordinate 12,863,723, forward strand.
TGTGCTGGTATATTGTTCAGTGCTCTTGTTCTGTGTAGTTCCATGGTTGCCTAATTTCTAATCACTCTGGACCCACAAGTATACCATTGAAGTCTTTGATGTATTAATAGTTCCATTATTAGCCATACTAAGGCAAGTTAATCTGAGCATATTGATTAGTTTTTACTTGTAGCATATGTTTAAATTCTCCGTTAGGGCCTGCTGTCATCTGAAGAAGAGGATAAATTACAATCTTGGAAATGTAGTGTTTGCAGTAGCACATATTAATTAGCATCGTGTCCATTATTGTACCATGGTGTGCTGTAATTTACCAGCAATAGCAGTGAAACCATCAAAAGTGTATAAACCAGTCAGTTAGTGGAACAACAAACAATGAGACAATGAAGCTTTGTAACACTCAAGAGCTACAAACCATCTCTATTGTTACTTGGTTCGAAATAGAACAATAGGCGAAACTCGACTTCACTTTGTTTACCTTTAACATAGCTTTACTGATAGGCTTACTGTAGTCCTACTTTTGTGGGTAGTAGTCTATAAGTATGCAGTTTGTTGACAAAATAGAATAGTTATACTTAATACTGACTACTCTGTGTTTGGTTTTGGATAAACGGCCTTCCATCGGGTTCCCATCTGTTTTTGTTGCTCTAACAAGAAAAGTGGGTTTTGATAATGGCAAGAAAGGCACAAGATAGTTGTGGTAAATTTAATGGCAATTGACTAAACCTGGAGATTATGTTCCGTACTAATCCTGCACCAAAGGATTCCATTTCTTTTTCAGAAATGTCTAGTTACAGAAAGAATAGAAAAACTACCTGCACCCCAGAATGAGGGTTTTCGTATATAAATCGGACAACGTCATTGAAGTTAATAGCATAAACGATCAGAAATCATGTCCCTCCAAATCTCATTTTTGTAGGAAAACGTAAGCTATACTCCTATAGAGGGATCCATTCGTTTTAGAAAAACTGAATTTGACTTACTTTTGGAGTATGGCGGCGAAGTATGTCATGAAACTAGGTGTGTGAGAAGTGAACTTGATTTCCGTAAGTCAAAAGAAATAACTAATAGGGAGGCAGTTAAATCCCAAAGCAGCTGAACTTTTCAGTGAAAATACTGAGCTCGAGCAGTATGGTAGGATGGTGAAGCTGGAGCTACATGGGTAGAAAAGTGAGGAAAGTTCCGATAAGAAGATTTAAAAGAGTTGTTGCAGAAGGTGGCAGCAATATAAATATTGATTAAACAGTCTCCTGACGTGTATCAGGCTCATCGCCTGCAACATTGGAAAGACGGCGAGCCACTTACAGTTACAAGCCAATTCTACTTCAAAAGTTTGAGTTTGCAGTGGAAGGAAGGCTAGTACTGTCAAGGTCTTTTTTAATGGAAGCTAATGCAACTAACAAATTTAAAGAAGCCAAACGTAGAACTTGCTCATGTTTATATGTTTGCTTGGTTAAGGGACGGAAAAATAATAGTAAAAATACAGAAAACGAGGAAGACGTTCTTGCAATTAAAAAATGAATTTATTTAAAAGCGCTAGGTAGTTTGGTCACAACAGCATATTTATAGTATAATCTTATTTAAACTAAGGAAAATAACAAGATGGAGAATAGAATATTGGTATTAAGTTTTGTTCTTTGTGTACGAAGTCAGAGTTTCAATGAATACAACCTTTATTGAGAGAGCACTAAACTCTTAGAGAGTAATAATCGGGGATCAGTTGCATAGATAATGCTGTATAATAAAAATGGTATGTAAATAACAACTCCTCTTGTAGTGGTTCCCCTGCGACTAGACATGCACGAGTATAGTACGTTCTGGAGTATCAAGACACGGAGGAACTTTGAAGTGTATAAATAGTTTACGTATACTGTACGAGTATATCTGATAATGTCCTGGAGAAACAAGTAATTATATTTTAACGTTGCTACGGTGGGAAGTGTAATTCAATGTGAATGTTGAATTGAGCTCCGGTTCACCCTTCTAGATTACACAACATTCCTGTTCTAGGTGTCTTTGACGTTAAAACGACAAAAGAATTGATCTAAACTTAATGAAGTTGATTGCAATGGTAATAATTTTTTTATGTCTCCAGTCGAAAATAATTCCAGATTGCAGGAATCAAGCGTGTGACAAAGTCAGATACCAGACGCTGCACTAAGAGAAGGATGAACTGGAGCTAAACTAGTAATTCACAAGTATAATTTGTTTAAAGTTTGTTATGCACAGCGGATGATTTTAAAGGAAAGTAATATTCTTGACTTTTGTTATAGTTTTATGTTATGAAACAAGTATAACACTTCATTTTGATAATTTAATTATCTTCTTCAAGCGTTGAAAATTCTAATACATAAGAATCTCCCCATCCCGACCATTATTTTACTCTCCTTTGTTTATTTGTTAATTTTGTCATAATTAGGTAAATGTGTTCCAACCTCAGTGAAATAGTATTTGTGCACAGAAATGATCACTTACCTCATATTACGGTAAATAATACGTAATTATTGCTGATATTTTATCGTGGGACACATGAATTTTTAAATTAAGGATTAATTAACCTGAATAACACAACTTCAACAATTAAAACGGTATAAATGTATATAAACTTACTTAATTAATTTTATTAATGTATTTTCAGAATCTAAATATTTTTAATTAAAGAAAGAACCTACAGAATCCCACAAAAGTGTAAGCACTGTACATCAATGCACAAGGGAACTTGAAATATGAATTAATATCTTAAGTACACTATAAAGTATTAACAGCTTGCATAAATTCTTGATTAACCTGGTATAAACCCGTCTCGCATTTCCCTGAGACCCCTTATTACCAGAGACAGTTAAGGGGTCTGAAACAAGGTTGAGTATCACTTAGCTAATGAAATCTGTTTTCTTTCAAGAAAATGGTCAGGAAGTATTATGTCTGCAGAGTGATATCCATATATTAAAATTAATATACTGCAGATTGTAGACTATGCTTTATTATTGAAGAACTAAGTGAGAAATATAAACTTTAGTTATGGGCTGTATATTTATGGATTTTAAAAATCGTTCTGTTTTTTATCTATCCTCTATACTATAACTATGGGAGCAAGCACTTTTGTGATCCGACGTTTACTGAAATTAAATTAGGCTATTGCCATTTACACAAATTTAATGAATGTAAATAAAAGTCGTTTGGCAGGTATTTGGTTTTCCTATCATATGTTAGTTTGGTTACATAAACACAAATGTGATAACAACGTCAAATACAAAATAATTGATTCGTATAAAGTAAGATCCCTGTGGTGTAGTAAAATTACTTGCTCTACCGGGACTCGAACACGGATCTTTCACCTACCGGGTGAGTACGCTACCACTACAAATCTGAAATCTGTAGAGGTAGCGTACTCACCCGGTAGGTGAAAGATCCGTGTTTGAGTCCCGGTAGAGCAAGCACTTTTCGTAATTCAATTTTTATTAAAATTAATATATTAGAAATATGTTATATTATGCAAAATAATTTGAGACAGACATTTGAATTTTATAAAATTGGAAGTTTTAAAGTAAAAAATGCTATATATGGACAGGATAAAGTATTTCCGAATTATTAAATGCAGTTGAATTAATTTATTCATAGATTCAACGCTTTTTGTGTTAATTTATTTCCTGAATTAGATTTCAGACTGTAAAGTTTCATCGGATTGGAGAAAACTGCATTAAATCGAAGATGTAACAGCCAAATAACTTAATAAAAATGAAGATAGAAAACAAAGAGATTATAAAAAGGGTGACATCAAAAGTGAGGCTGTTTTCTAAAATACGTAGCAGTTAAAATACACAATCAATCAGTACAAGAGAATCGTGGTATTACATTACTTACAAACACTTGTACTGTACTTATTGATGTACATAATTAGTGTTTTATGATTATAACTCATATCATAACCAACACAACAACATGGCCATGAGTTATGACTGAATCCAAGAAATTCTCATTTATAAATAAGTTTGAATTTTGAGTTCAGCTTCATTTCACCTTCCGCTTAATTGAGTAGTGAAATCTGATGTTGCAACAGATTTGGCTCCAAAATCTGGAGTCAACGTCCATCTGAAGAGAACCAAAAATTTGGTGGCGAAGAAGTTTGTAACGAACTATTTGCACCCTTTTGACATCAGATTGTATCTATCATTGCAGATCTTGGGTTCGTCTCCAAAACCTCGCAGTGCACTCAAATGTGCACATGATGAGACAATTACAGTGCAATGTCTCTAATGTCGACTTCGTTTTGAAGTTTTAAGTGTACCAGACTTAAAACCACCGTACAACTCAATAAACTATAAAACCAATGAAACGAAACTGTAGTGCAATTTTGAAGATTTTGAGAGAAGGAGTGTTTATTCTTCCTTAAAGTCCATCTTATAAATAGTGTATCTTCAACTTTATAAATTAGATTATGCAATTTAGGTGTTCTGGTATTCCGAAATCTGTTGGTATCCATCTGTTAATAAAATAAAACCCAGCGGTACAAAGTCTAACACTTTAAAGCATGTATAACTTTGGTTCAAAGAACCACTTTGTTTCGTAAGGAGCGGAAAATTTCATTTTGACTGAGATAAATGATTTTCTTCACAACTCTAGTCTTGCATAATACACTTTTCCTTGCCTTGTCTTATTTATTCGTGCTGCCAGGATGAAAATATATTTTACAAACATTCTTAAATTTCTAGGGACATACATTTTTAAACTCGTACACATATTAAAATTGTAAGTTATGTTTGTTCTATAAGTTTTGTTATCACCCACTATTGAAATGCTATTTTAGAATTGAATTACTAGGCTTGCTCTTATTTTAGGACATCTCGAGAATTTTCCATAGCACTTTAGCTTACTCTGTAGTAATTTGCTGTTCAATTAGTTTAATTCACCCTGGTTTATTCATTTTAATGGCGTGCGTTACCAAAATCCACACTATACCATAATTTGATAATATTCACCATATGAATAATTGAAATTTGTTAAAGGCAACCAAAGGAAGAACTATAGAATATTCGGACAAAGACAAAACATATTATGTATATTGCGCTAACGTATTTAGGTTTCGTTCTTACATACTACTTTCCTGAACTACAAATATAATGGAAGGATTTAGCAGTATTTTTATAATAATTATGCGCTAATTTAATTTAAATACTCAACATAACGTTGTCCTCGCGATATTACGAGGCACGATTTTCAGACCATTCTGTATTAGTTACTGAGAATTCGCTACTAGCTTTTATAAGTTTACATAAAATACTCATTAAAGTATATTATTAAAAACAATTTGAATGGTACATTTGAAAAGAAATGTTTTAAATTATAACTTACCACATGGACCGTGTTTAAAAAGTCACGTGATGCCAGGTGCTATCTACTGTTCGCACTGAACCAGTGTTAGCCAATAGCAGTGAAGTCTACACACGCAGAGTTACCGCCACACCTGTGGACAACAGCAATGTTTAGGTTGAAGTACCAATTTGTGGAAATTGCTTTTTGCATACACTGTTCACGAAATTGGTTGGTTAATCGGCTACAAAACAACAGTAGTACATGTTGTTGACAGCACACCAGTATGTCTAATATATTTTATAAATTTCTATATGGAAAAGGAGATTTATTTGATTTAAGAGCGTTTCGTTTGTTCAAAGTTTATAAATATAAAATTGCGCTTTGCAAAAAATAAAAAATCAATAGACGTGAACAAATGTTTATAAAACAATGAGAAATTCTTAAATTTCTTAAATTTAAAGTTCAGAATATTGACATAGACACTTAATGGTTGTTTTCTTCCTAATGATAAACTAAAGAACGAATCAACATTTTGATAACGAATCATCACATTCGTATGAAGCAAAATAAAATATATAGTGCTGACAACAAAATTTTAAAATTATTTTCCTATGGAAAATAATAATAAAATGTAGGCTTTAATTAATAAAAAACTAAGTTAGCGACTATGTTGAAGAATTGTGGTACTAAAAATAAATTTGAAATTATATTTCGAAATGATCTCAAAAGGAAGAAAAGTTATATATTTTGCTCTGTGATTGAGTTTTCTAGATCACAATAGCCGCCCATTACAACACCCTGTATTTCAATACAAAATAACACCCCATAAGTTCAAATATGTAATTACATGACACGGTTTCATACTAATAATGGATACATATTTTACAATTTAGATTCTGGATTATAATGTTGAGTCCAGGATTGCTATAAATCTCGTAAATTCTTCATTTTGGCTTGTCTCAATAATCTCCATTAAATACCAAATTTGCAATTATTATAGTTCAAAATTCCTATAAACCTACTATTTCTCACATACTTGTACATCTTGTACATTTTTCAATCAATAAATAAATTTCACGTGAAATTACTTATTCGAACTTCTTTCATGTATAATTTTAAAAGAATTGGAATTGTCTACTAAATTAAACTAATCAGCTACAATTATATAAAAAGGCAAAGTTTTACAAGACCGCAATTTGCAATGTGTGTGGGGTGTGTAATTCTTACCTGCAAAGAAATATACAAACACTTATTACATAATTAATTATGCTATACAGTTTCTTTATAGCTGTCCTTATGATGCATGAATTATGGATTTCATAAAAGCGTTTATAACCAATAGTTTTTGTTGATTTACAGTTTTAATAGTTATATAACAATACTATTTCTGTCCTGCGAGAGACGTTTGATTGTTCCGTGAAGATGTCGAGAGCATCTATCCAATTGTTCAACTCATATCGAAGGTCTCTCCCAAATCGAATGTAAAGGCCAATATTTGCTATAAGCAGTTCGAACACCCAAACAAGTGTGCGTAAACTGGGGAGGATAGAGTCTGTGGAAGCGCCGAGTCGTCATTCTAGCACATAGTTATATATAACAGGACTCTTCGCGTATAACAGGACCATATAAATTATATAACAAGACAATTCATATATTCCTGATAAAAGAATCTTAGAGGACGAGTCTGGCAAACTCTATCGTGTTCCTAATTGTATAGGAGTATTAAAGTCTTCAATTTTATAAAGATATGCTTTCAAAAATTTGGACAACAAAAGAAAATAGTGAGAGAACTTTTCCAAAACTTTATAGAAGTTTAGAAAACCAGCAAAGCAGATTGGTTACAATGTGGTTTGTCTATTGCACTGGCTGTTTAGACTCCTTTTTCAGTATTCAGTGTAGTAATTACTCTAGGAATAACCACTGAACAAGTTTTATTTCGGTCAGTCTGTCGGTTTAAACTGTCAAGAGAACGAACTGTCCTACAGACTTGAAACTGCACAAGGTTTGATTTCTATATAAGCAACAACGAGTTCGGTGATGGTACGTCTTACACTGTGAGATTTAGATAATAGATATTGAACATTTTTACATTGGTTTTATGGGTAATTTTTGTCGTGGAGTAAATTAATGTTTAAAAAAAATTACACACGATTATATGAAATTTTAACAGGAGACATAGTAACACGTGTATCTTAATTAAATAAGTTACAGACTTGAAAGTTTGTTTAAAATCCGAGAAAAACGGAACACATGCTTTGCGTACTCTTCCTTGTTTTGATGACCTTGTGTAATGAAAATAACAGCCTTATCCAAGCTCTAGGAAGTTTTGAATTCATTAACTACTTATAAATTTTAAAATCCAAGCCGAAACTCGACATACTAATAGTGTTTATTTACCAGCCTCTCTGTATGTTACTACATTATTTCATGTTAAGCCTTTATGTAAATATAATAATTTAACGATTTAAATATATCAATTTAAAGTTGTGAAAGTAATGAAATGTATCAGCAATGATGCTATCAATGATGTTAACAGCTATAATCTTAGGAGTAGGTTATCATTTATAATGAATTAGACCGTCATCTCTCATAGTGTTTTTCCAGGAATATGAATTCTTTTGCCATATTATTTATTTGGTTCCCATAATTATTTTCGAATCGCCATTAGAAAGTTTACTCTAGTAGTACTACCCGAGTCCTAGAAGTAGAAATGTGTACTTATTCAGCTTAAAGTTTATTTTTCAAAATTAAAAATGGTATTAGCAAAAATATTCCAAGTAAAAATGTTAAGGTAATGAAGAAAGCTGGATGTTTAGATGTAAACAGTCATTATAATGATATAATGACAGGGAAAATATACTGGACAATTTGCTCAGTTATGTATTCTACGTACGAATGAACACTAAGACTAAGTTAAATAAGACAAGTGCTCCATACAACTAGCTTTACATATTTAAATACTATATGAATATTAAATGATTAAACAGAGAGTACCTAAAAAAGGAATTGATGTTACCACTAATATACCCATAAGGATTTTTTTCCTAATCGGACTTCAAGTTTAAATCTTATAATCCTTTAAACTTGGACGCTCAGTGATTCGAAATTATTAGACATGATAAAACTCTACCATCACTCAACGTAGGAATAATGTTAATTTAAATCTTGATGCCTCTTAATGATATTCTTATTACACCGTGAGGAATTACGTACCAAGCCGCGAATAACAGTCTGCCCTTTGTTTGGAGATTCGCAAAGACAAATTTTTATATTATCTAATGAAATTTTGGTGGAATCCTAATCTCTAAATCTTGCACTTTGTTTTACTTATTATTAAATCATTTCGGAAACACTGGTTGGGTAAATAGATTGTCCTAAAGTAGAATACAAAGTACATGACCTGTAGTTATTAAAATGGTGTTGTTATATTCATGTTTATCTCTGTGTGCAAGAACTCTTTTTAAGTTTGCAAGGGAACTTAAACATGGTACATCGGTCTCTATTTATTTTGGGATCAAAAATGAAAATTAAAGTCAAAATAAAAGTCTAACATTGTCACATCGGTTTTACGGGTAACCATGATAGTAACGAGAAAGACATAGAATTACAAATTTTGTAACGAACTAATTATACCGTGAAAGGTAACTATGACAGATACCAACGTGTGTAATGAACGTACATTGTTGAGTTGGTAGTTTTCATAAATGATAGAACATTTTAGTTACGGTTTGTTAGATCTCTCGATACTCCGCTGTAACGGATTAATGGAAGTATATTTAGCGATGTAATGCACTATCATTGACTGATCCAGCACCATGACGTGATAATTACATAATTTTAAATTTACAACAATTAATATTAAAATGTTTAATTATTGATTCCTCAAGTTGTTATTTTTCTAAGAAACCCATTCTTTATACTGTTAAAAATTATTTATTTTTATAACTATCAGAAACAATAAATATAAACATGTCATTATAAATTGATAAAATATTACATAATAATTCAAATTCATGCAATATCCAATGGTAAATATTAACAAAATTATAATTATATAGACATATAGTAAAGCAATATCTTTCATAATTAATATTGTCGTAAACGATAAAATCAATGTTTTATATAATGATCAATTATGATAAAAATAAACCAAAGTAGATTATATGAACATAAAAATAAATTGTATTTATTAACAAAACTACGTATGGCCTATCAATATAATACGCATCAATATAATATTGGTGTATACAAACCTGAAAGTAACAAATAAGGACCTTAGTGAAACTAATATGATCGTTTGAAAATCGTATAACTTCCTAAAATAAACTATTGTTAGTTAATGCAATGAAAATATTATTTATAATCAGATCCAGGATAGATATAACATAATAAAATGCCATTTTTGAATATGACTATTTATGGATGCTCCAAAAAATAAATATAAATAAAGGTATTCTTGAATTTACATCTATAAATAGATGTGCCACCTTTTCTAAATAATCTTTGTTGAACCATGAATTAATCTTAATACCATTCTTGAGTTTCCTTATTTTTTTATTTCCACGTTTATTACTCAGCTATACGGCAGATGTTCCGGATTATTTAAACATTTATAGTTGTAGCTTAGAAGAAAAATATAACTAAATACTGATTAACAATTGTCTGTAAAAATATAAAGTTTGTTTCAACAAATTTATCATAACAATAATTTAAGAGAACCTTCACATATTTAACTGAATCTTTTCATAAGAATTAGTTATATGCTTTTTATTTAAAAAATAATTATAAAAAAAGTAAATCCGGGGAGAAATACAATATATGAACACCGCTGAAGATAGTTACACTTGAATTTTATGAATAATATTAATATCATATATCTGTGAATAGAAATTTACATTCAGTATTTTAAACTAAGTTGTTCCAAGAACTAAAATAATTAAAATATTTTACATACGCTTCTCTGTACTGCCTAGATGACAGTAAGATACTTTCCAAAATATTTGGGTAGGAATTATAACTATAATAATAGTTTTCATATAATATGAAAATGAAACACATGGTATCAATTTACAAGTAATTTTTTATTGATTATCCTATCGATGATTTATTGCTTGATAAAGATTTATTTTATGCAGCTGTTACAATTATACAATGTTTATTTCAACATTATGAGAACAATATTTTTATAAGGATGTACCTGTTATGTTTCCTTAACTCGTAACATAATCATGTTATGTAACTAACAGGAAGTTTAGGTAATCACTGGGAAGATTGGCTCCAGCACCGATAATCTAGTTACTTCACTTTGATTGCAGAGAGAGGAGTCTATTCGAGGCACAGCAGGTAAAGATTCCTACCTCTCACAAAGGAAATCCGTACTTTTTATTAACTTTATGTATTGAAAGTATTTTTTATAAATCTTAATAATGTTAATACGACAATGTTATGGTTGTTACTCATTTTCATTCATTTGATACTCAGTTTTGTTTCTTTGCTATTATATAACTCATTTTTCGCAGAAACCTATCAAACTTCTTTATCTAGGAGCTTAGAGCCTAGCTTTAAGAACACAAACTGTCTTTTATTACGTAAAACCGATAAAGTTTTCCCATAAGACAAAATCTCTTATCTGCTTATTTTGGTGGAGGTCAAAATTATAGGGTGGAAATAGGTAAAATTTTTGTAATAAAATTTTATCACTTTTTTTCTTGCTTCATATGTAATTCCCATAAATAATATGTATGTCATCATCATAGAAGGACAAAAAGAGACTGAAATACGCCATAGTAAGTGTGCGTTTATGATTGTATGACGCTACTAACATTCATTTACGTGTCTCACGCTTTGTTTTAAGTGTGTCAAGATCTGGGTAAAAATATTGTTTTTTATTTTTAACCCTTATGTTACCATTCTATTATGACCTGCACATAAACAAGAATAGTTAAAGATAAATACCTTTCTTAGGGGGGATTTATTTATCTATCCCAAAAAGTACCAAGATGTATTCTTATTATGCAAATTCGTTCTTGACTCCTAAACTTTCTTTTCGATATCGTGATTAACGTAACCAAAGTTCAATACGCTATTTTTAATGTCAAACTGTATACCTGTCATTGCGTTTAAATACGCTTGAATAAAAGGTGTTAAAATTTATAAAAAATATGTACCAAATTTCAGATAGCACCTTATGTTTGTCGTATCGATTATTGTAAAAGTCGAAACACCGGTAGAGTACACCTAACTGTTACAGTTACTCAAAGAGCCACTTAAAAGTTATTGGCAACAAACGTCAATAATAAATTTCTACAGCAGTACCGTTACAAGGAACATTACAGACGTAACTTGTGAAATACACACGCGATTTCCCACTTTCTGAGGGGAAATCCTGAGACTTGCCAAAGTTATTTCAGGTATTTTCCGTAAGAGTTTGTGTGGTGTTGTCTTCATAAATGTATTAAATCATTTACCACTTGGATTTCATCCTATAACTCTATTTACTCCGATAACTCTATAACTCTAATTATAACTTAAAAAAAAACAGAATTACTAATGCTTGTAAACACAAACAAATAATTTACATGAAATTATATTTCATCAAAATAGATTAGAAAATTCTTCGTTACTAGTCATGGAATTGTTCGACTAACCTTAACATAAGCTCTTCTAAAAGAAAACAAAAACAAATTATGTTTTATAAAAGTTTAAATGCATAGGATTATTTCATTGAACACGTATCTTTAAGAAGGTTGTATTGTAGATATTCATACAGCATTGAATTGTATGATATTCAACCCCTTTAGTATATTATATCCTTAATTAAATAGATATTCTTGATATTTTATATTGGTTTACTAGAATTCATATTCTGCAATGAACACCTAAATTGCAATATGACCTAATTCAGAAAAATAAACAATCGGATATTGCATAACATATACTGTAAGATGCTTACTGTCTTTAATTTGGAAATGTCCACTTAAACTACAATTTATATTAGCTATCGTTAGTTTATAATAAATATGTAGAACAAGTAGTATTTTAGTTATGCATCACTGTGATTTGAAAATATTATGTACTCAGTAACATTACTAAACATTTATTTAGTGTTATTACTAATAAGGTTATTTGAAGTTTTTATTGTGGATACTATAATCTTAACATCCTTAAATAAGGATAAATACCGGCTTTCATGCACACTATTTGCTATCAAAGATACTTTCTAAAACAATTTAGCTATATGGCTTAATAAAGTGGTGCCTTATCTAATCACGTAAGTGGCTATTATTTTGGTGTGATTTTTAAAGTAATTAAACCCTGTGCTAAAATATTTATTTTATTTTATTTTCATGCTTCAAAATGGTTACAAACCAAATACATTGAAGTGGTTTACACCGTTGAAAGTATATTTTGGGGAATCTTCGCTTCCCCAATTAACTATAAGTAACTAATTTTTATAAAATCTTCTATGCTATCAAAAAACTTAAAAAATCAAGACTTTTTTCTTTAATTTAACTAAATGGCATGCGACATGGAAGAGTACTTAACAATAATAATGTCTTATGAAAAATTAAAGATATAGTCAAACCTTAATTAAGAAATGTTTTACATATTTTGGTGAAAAAAAAGAATGACACTATCTTTATTACAGTCTTAAATAGTTGAAATCGGATCCACCTTTTTCGGTAAACCTGTATTTAAATGGATGGATGTGAAGAGATTAATTGTGAAATTTTAAGCATTTGTAAACATTTAAATATATTATAATTCTGATTTATTGTCCTTTCAGCTTTAAAAATAAATCTGGAAACCTAAACACGAATGAACATTTTCATCAGTGGATTTATTTAATATGAATACTGCACAGAATTAAAATGTTGGAATTGAATTCGTGTGATCATTTCAACTGAAATCAAGTGCTCAAAAGCGAACATGAAATAAATTATCTGCTGAAGCCATCCTTGGTCGTAATGCGGGAACTGTTCACGGAGGTTAGTGGCGCACTTCAACTCTATGGTAGGATGATCCTAATTGTTAACCTTTACTTCGTTGAATACGCGGTGATGCATTCAATTTGTTTGACGTTAAAACGTCAATGAAGTTGTTCCAGTCATAACATTTTGTTCTGGATGATTTAAAACCACGAAGGTAAACAATGAAATGTAACAATTAGGGAATAGAGTGTAATTAGTAGAGTGGAATAATTAAATTAGTATAGGGATACATGAAGTTCATAGTGTAATGACGTTACGTTTTTAATTTGAAAATTTAAAAGTTTTATTCGAACATTATTAATTAAGGCTGAGCATTAGTGAAGTCCATCACACTTGAGGGAATGGAATGTCTTTCTTCCTGTCTAAGGGTTGTAGCCCTTTTGGCTACTGCCTTGCCTTTGGCGTCATTGTACGGCGAATATACGGGCGTAGCAGCCATTGGTTAAATGATAATGATTCAACTGGCAGTACTTGTTGATAAAGATGGTATGTCCTTAAATGTTTTGAAACTATTATGAATTATTAATCAAAATTTAACTTACTAAATAGTGATAGATCATAGTAGAGCGATGTGGCGTGCTATCTCTAGGGCATTCTGTGAGGAAGTTAGAGGTTTCGGCCTCCATCCAGAATTCGTGCGTGGCTGCAACATGGGGGAAATTTAAAGGACTGCACGATAGGAAATGGGATAATGGATTTATGCATAGTCGTATTTAGTCGTTACCAAACATTAAAAATTTAATTTTCAATGGTATCGACGACAAAAGGTTTTATATTTACTAAGACTGTTTCAAGGCTTATTTCATATCCTTACCGTTTGAGTGGTCAACAAAAGGATGTCTGAAGATTTTTACAGGGTTTTAAAACACATGTAAGATGCAATTATTATTAATTATGCAATTATGGTAACTATTCCAGTATCCAGAATTATTTGAACTTGAATCTGTTTTGGTCACTGAATAAATTCATAATTCTAGTGGAAGGATTGATAAAATAAAGGGTTGAGTTTGTAAAAAGTATTTGTAGAAATATTTTTTCTGTCTTTACACTGGATCGGTTGTTCATTGTAAAAATGAATATTAGACAAATTCTAATGGAGAATGAATTTGTTTTATTTTCATGAAAAGTTTTCTAAATATGCTTATTGTTGAAAATTTAACCTTAGTATAACTTATTAGTGTAGCATACCTAGATGTATACTATTTCAAGAATGCCACGATTTTCTGCAACTGGAGAAATTTTCTCAGTGAAGTGAGACGTCAATTGTGTAGCAGAGAGGGTGTTGTGTTCCACAGATATCAAGACTGTCTGAGTCACGTATACGATTTATGTGCGGTAATAAAACTGAGTATAACTGACCGACGTGGCGCTTCGCGTCGTCTTCCCGACACCATTACATTCTTGGCGAATACTCGTGTTTCGTCTGACGCCAAGGCGATGTGTTACTATCACATATAAGATCTTCTCCTTTATTATTAAAACACTTAAGTTTTGTTACTAGATATAGCAAGTTTTGAGTACAAGAAAACTTCCACAATTCAGTACTCAAATATCCTAGTTCCTTCCATAAATCAGCAAATGTGCTAGACAGAAAAGAAACAAACAATTCGATTTTAATAGCACTTTGTAGACATAAATAGCAGCAAAGTTATATTATAAAATAAAATATCAAAGCTCTATAATCAAAACTTATTAATTGACATAATGTTATTTTAGTAACATACCTAATACAGTAACCCGAAAACAGTCTTACTTTTGGGTGAATTAAGATTTATGAAAATAAAGTACATATTAAGGGTTACTACAATAAATATGAACAAAGAAGGAAAACTAGGAAAAATAAGTAAACAATGTTACTGTTTTCACATAACCTGCTTGGAACTTTTGTTATTGAACTTACAGCAAAAACCAAAGTTATTAATATTATAGGGCAAAACGCAACACTGAGGCAGAAATAATATTTCCAAACACTGAGGCAGAACACGCGTCCATCTTGTATGACATGAGAGTTCATAAGTCTATTCCCCATATAAATCGTATTTGGGGATTCCACTGAAAATATGTTCATAAAATCAGTGTACCATATGTTCCTAAAACTATCTACCTGTTTCAAAATGGCAGCAAATATTAAGAGTATTTTACTCGGGAGAAAATTCTGTTTAACTTATTTCTGCTTATTTGTTAAAAGCCATTGAGTGTAAAATAAATATAAAAACCTTACTCGCCTTGAAAAGCTCTTTAAAGTTATATACAACATGACGCATGTTGATTTTTTAAAAGTTTGTAATTACAATAATATTCAGTTTTTCAAAATATTAATTGGGGTCCAAACTCATAACACTCTTAAAGATTGTCATGTAGAATTTCAGAGTTAGCTAAGTTTCTTTGGAGTAAGAAATCGAATTCAGACAGAACATCACTATAACGGCTAAAAATTCAGAGTATTCCCTAAATTAAACACTTTTATAAGAAGTATTATTAAAAGATTGTGCAAGTTAAGTGAGTTACTTCTCGCCAACGAGCTGTTTTTAACAAACGCTTGAAATTATTTATAATCATCCTGTACATGTATATTCAGGAAAGTATTTTCAATTTCATGTGTGATTTATAATTAAAATACTCTGTTTTATGTCACTAGACCAAATCGTTCTCCCACAATACATGCTGGAATTGTGATATATCCCATCCTGTATATATTCCCAATTTAAAACCTTACCTGTAAGGATATCGGAGCAGCTAAATTTTCTGAATGAAACAGCAGAAGTAGCAACTGAATTTATTTTTTTTAGTTTCTGTTCACAAATACTTATGGAACATTTTAAAGAATAGCCTGAAATAGAATTTTATCATTAAATCATATAACATGTATATTTTGGTGGTATTCATAAATGGTTTAAAAATTGTAACGCTAGAAATACCATGATTGGTATTACAAAGGCTCTACTAATATTCATTAGAAGGTATTTAAAACAGCATTGTCTTTATGAATCAGACAGCGGGGTCTGATTCATCAATAAACTGAATGAGTAACCCAATTCAGCAGAATTGGGAAGAGCTTAAACCTCTATCATTAAAATTTCTAAACGGGTTCAACTCATATTCAACTGACATAATATTTTAAATGCTGTTGGAGTGTAAAATAATTAATGGTCATTCCCTGTATCAAACAATGTAACAATTATTTACCTCGGAGCTTTATTATTCGAGCTGTTAATAAATAATGTTTTGAACCAACGGTTTTAAACAGATAATTTAAGGTTATCAGCGTGCTTGGAAAATACCAAATAGAATTTAATTTATACAATGCAGTAATCATGAAAGAGGGAAAGAATTTATAAATCGGCATTTACCTAACAGTATAAATCGGCACTTCGGGGCTATTGAATACTTGTCTCTAGAGGTGTTTAGAATTACATATAAAACAAACACTTAAAATGATAATTGATTTTGTCAATGTATTCCTGGATCAGACCAATGAGAGTTTGGTGTTTAGTGAACTTACCTGTAATTTAAATCCTTTAGACTTTAATTATACACCATGTTAGGACAAATAAGTGTCAAGTAGCATGGCAGGTGGCTGAGATAGCTCTCAGAGATGGATATCTCTCGAGGAGCTGGAAAAAATTCTTTTTTGTTTCTTTGTCGACTCAATATCTCAGAAAAATAACTGATCTTTAAAATTTAATTCTTTCATTTTGCTTCATTTCTCAGTACTGTACACTGTGTTTTGTGATGATGCCCGTCACTTTATAGTATATATATATATATATATATATATATATATATATATATATATATATATAATTACCTCAAAAAATAAAATATCATCGTTCAGTAACTTCGTGTGCATAAAGTATCAAAGAAAAAAATAGCAAGCCAATATAAAAGGTCGCATATAAGTTTGGATATTAGCACTTTATTGTGATAGAGTACCTTATCTAGTCCAATGGAAATTTTATTATTTTAACACTCCTATAATAAACCCAAGTTAATAAAATGCGATGTAACGCGTAAAGATTAATCTGAGAATTTTGCAGAAAAATGTAATTTAACATATGCAAGAATGAGATCTATGATGGTGAATGGCACACTATGCAGTTTGGCCGATCGTTATTGAAACCTACGACACGGTTATATCTTGTATACGTTACTGCACCTTGTAATAAGGACAGGACGTATATCTTGTATACGTTACTGCACCTTGTAATAAGGAGAGGACGTATATCTTGTATACGTTACTCTACCTTGTAATATGGAGAGGACGTATATCATGTATACGTTCCTTTACCTTGTAATACGGAGAGGACGTACATCTTGTATACGTCACTCTACCTTGTAATACGGAGAGGACTTATATCTTGTATACGTCACTCTACCTTGTAATACAGAGAGGACGTATATCTTGTATACGTCACTCTACCTTGTAATATGGAGAGGATTTATATCTTGTATACGTTAGTCTACCTAATAATACGGAGAGGACGTATATCTTGTATACGTCACTCTACCTTGTAATACCGAGAGGATTTATATCTTGTATACGTTAGTCTACCTTATAATACGGAGAGGACGTATATCTTGTATACGTCACTCTACCTTGTAATACGGAGAGGACGTATATCTTGTATACGTCACTGTACCTTGTAATATGGAGAGGATTTATATCTTGTATACGTTAGTCTACCTAGTAATACGAAAATGGGTATATTTTGCATACGTTACTCTCGCTGGTAAATTGTGAACCAACTACAGTATGTGCCACTATTACACAACTAACTTATGTTCATATAAGGTAACTTGAGTGATATAACTTAATTGGTGTATTTATGTGGTCTTATTTAATAGAGTAGAGTTAGTTATAACTATTATTAAACTAATGCGATCGTAAGAGCGTACCACAGGATGGTGAGTGTACAGGCAATAACAGTAGTTTGACTTACAACCGTTATACATAGTCTTATTGCTGTTAATATTATTCTAATACGCCATACAATATTAAAATGTTTTAAAAGTACAAACAAACGTAAACGAAGGTTGATAAATAGACATTATTAGTATGTAAATTCCTTGCTTGCAACCTAAAACTGATGAATAATTAATGAATTCATAACACCCGGTGCTCAGAAGGCACTTGACATTATTAACCTCTCAAAAGAGTTTGGTTACCTTGCTAGTATTTTTTTCAAAGTTAATTTAAACTAAATATTAAATCGTCTATGAAAAGCAAAGACTGTAAAAGAAACTCTTATTTAAGCAATTTGATTTTAGTTTAAATATGAAAAGGTATTACAATAATTCAAATAAATTACACATGCGTAAAAAAAATTTACAATTTTGTAAAATTTTTCGCATTCCTTTTTTGCTACGAGTAAAAGCATAACTTTGTAAAATTGAAATTACATATATCGAATCCTTTGTATGTAATGTTCAATTTAGAAGATACTTTACGTCTCGAAATTTTCTCTCGAAATAGATTGGTACTTTTAAAACAGATATTGCAGGCCTACAATTTACATGAAACAAAAGCTAGGTTAGAAGACTCTCCGTGTCTGAATTCCCTGTCTTACAGGATTCTTTTACCAGTTGGTCCTGTTACATATCAAAGGAAACCTTTTGCTCTTGTGGCTCATTGACTTCTACCGAATGCTGTCCTCCTATTTTTACGCATACTTGATACCGTTCATGCTTTTAGCTTCTGATAAATTTTTGTTTTCGAACTGCGTAGGAATAATCACAGCAGAGATCACCCTATACGTTATTTTTGGAACAGGAAAACTTTCTCTCAAGTTACAAAGTAATACTTTTCTCCCCTTATGTCCTAAGTAAAAACTGGCTATATTTAAAGGCCACCATTTTTATCTTGAAAACTAAAAATATTACAGGAAAATTGTAATGGGTAAATTTACCTTACTTTTAGAGAAATTGAACAGTATGAATATAATATTTGAAAAAACTGCCGTTACTTACCAAAATGGCGGTCAACTTGTCCAAAGTCTTAGGTTTTATCATAAAATGTCTTTTTCATAATTTTTTTATTGGAACATTTATTTGACTTTTTCATATTTTTTATATTTCCAATAACAACGATCATATGAAAGCTCAAAGTGCTGAGATTCCACACGAGTTCATTGAGAAATCCCTTTATAACAGGCGTACATTTTAATATTGCTTCTTACCATAAAACCTAATGTGTGGCATATAGGAATGTTTACTTGAGTTTACGTTACATACAGGTTTAAAAAAAAGAAAAGGTAACTTATTCGTTTCAGACCTTTTCCTTAGGTACAAAGAGTCTGAGTAGAAAATGACGCTTTTTCAATCTAAGATTATTGTCTACTCTAAACTTCAAGTTACTAAATGGTTCTGTTTTAAAAAAACGTAAAATCTATAATGCACATAAAACATATTATAAAACTCATCGCAAATTAATATTTTATATTTAGAGTTAAGAATTTAAAAGAAGGCCTATATAAAACTTTAAACTCCATAAGCGATCTTAAAACTTGAAGCTCTCATATCTCCGTTATTAAAAGAAATATAAAATATGCAAAATATATAAAATAAGTGTCGTATAACTACTTCCACTAATAAAAAATAACAATAAATTAATTTATGTTTCATAAGAAAACAAATTTGACCACTTTATTAGAATATGGCAAGAGTTATTATTAAATGTCTCCAAAAACAAGGACATGTTCACGTGTTAAGTTTTATGTCAGATTTATAGTTTCCCAGATCGCAACGGTGTCCCACTTAAATAAGCCACGCTGTATAATATACAATTATATAACTGAAAATACTATGAGTGAACAAAAGCGATTGATTATAAATGTTTTTATGAAATCCATATTCTACGTTTAATAAGAGCAGCTATATTAAAGACGTGTTATCGTTTGTATGAGGTTATTAGTTACAAAACTTGTATGTATTTAAATCAGTGGATCAATCTTAATCGAATTCGTATTAGCCTATTGGCATTATTTAATCAGATTCATTTCTTGAATGGTGAGGTTGGAATAGATAATACATTACAAAACCCGCCTACTTCGGGAGATTGCCTCCATAATCCTTCTTATCCATTATCCTTCTTATTCTTAATATTGGGATTCGATCCGATTAGGCTCGGACAGGACCAGGATCGAAAAATTTCTTCTTAGACTTCACAGCATGTTCTTTACATTAAAAATAAGGAATATTCCAAAACGTGCTTTGAACATCGGAAATAAATTTGTTAGCGCTTGAACGAGATGATACAAATGGATAATCGTTCTGTGCCAGTTGACCTAATTGATATTTTTTAAGGATTTACGCAACACTACTAAATAATAAAAACCATTCAAAATATGTTTTTAACTGATAAAACTTCAATTTAATAGGTAC
Source organism: Homalodisca vitripennis (assembly GCF_021130785.1). Taxonomy (NCBI): domain Eukaryota; kingdom Metazoa; phylum Arthropoda; class Insecta; order Hemiptera; family Cicadellidae; genus Homalodisca; species Homalodisca vitripennis. The sequence goes on from NC_060211.1 coordinate 12,884,401, forward strand.
CATATTTGCTTTATTTAGCATATATTAAACTAATACAATCGCATTTAGGTATATTACAATTATTTAAACAATAGTTAAGCAATACAACAGCAACGTGTATATTGTCGTAATCTAGGGATACAATTGTAATAAAACATTACTCACTATTTCATTTATTTTTATTTCAATTACCTAATTCTGTGATTTTCTTGATTTAACCTGATCTTCTGGGAACTTATACTAGATTTCATCATGCATGCTTGAATGATCGCTTGATCTCAAATCTGAAGATAACAAATTAGTATGTACATATGTAATGGTCTGGGAACTTTGAGCAGATGTCGCTCTGACTGTAATGAATGGATTTCCGCCAACGTGGATACATCTCTGTTTCACTTCATATCTGAAGTCTAAATTATGTCCCTCTTAATTCCATACTATTGATAGATATGCAGATACGAGTGTTTGGGAACCACCTGTGTCTAGGTGTTGCACTGGCAACTGGATATAATCACCGAGACATTTCTATGCATTTCGCTTCTTATTTATATTCATGCATTTCCACACTACGTAAACTTACATTCTAGATTCAGATTAATACTGGTTTTAAGTAACTAGGGGAATAAAGACCAGTTAATTTACATTATACAATGTTGTTATACAAACCGTGAGCAGATGTTTCAGTCTCCCGTCTGAATTCACACCCGACAACCGCAGACACATTTTTCTCTTTTATTTCTTATTTGTATTCATATATTTGTTTCGTACAATTTATTTTCTTTAAGTTTATTACATTTTATAAATTGAGAAATAATTTAAATTTTATTTGTTTTAAGTACAGTTTGTACTTATTGTATGGCTTTTTATACTGGGGCTGTAAATTTTTGTGTTATTATTTGTGAATATTTAATATTCCTAATTTAACCAGTATACTAAAGCTAACTGAATTTAAAATAACTTAATACATTTCGATTTATAAAAATAAATCTGCCTGAATCTTGCACAAAAAGTGCACAAGCAATACTGTTTTGATAGTTACTGGTTAATATATGTTACTGGTTAAGTGTAAGGTGGCGTTAACACTTCATCGTGTTTTGAGTAATAATATTAAATTTTATTATCAATCTGTATGTGCTATTTCAATGATTATCATGTATTACAAATGTTTAGTAGTGTTCTTTTACAAATTAAACAAAAAAACTTAAACTTAGAGTAGTCTGCATAAAAAAAAAAACCATGATAGCGGTAATTCTAAATTATAAACGCATTAATGTATATAACATAGTTATCAAGTTTAAGATTATAAATGATGAAAAATACTTTAAGAACTAAATAATTAGATTTTATGTAGGTGAAAGCTAATAGTTTCAAGACGTTTAAGAACTTCTTTGAGGGTAACATCTTCTTTAAGTTAAAAATTAATACAAGAACTGAGTTTAGGGAATAGTGAAAGTCCAGGGCCAATGCCAGATTAATATATGAACAGAGGGTAAGGGCGAGGGAGTGAGAATGCAATTAGTGACGTCATACTCTGTGAAATTGCTTTGCAATATGTTCGATGAGTACAGTAGCGTCCTTCAATTAACTTAAGAACATCTACGTAAAGTTATATGGTTGGGAAAGGGTCAACTCATATACATATCTTATATATGACATGATCTTTTCTTTTTCAAGAAATATAAATTTGTTTGAAAAATTCACTCCTCTTTATTGTAAAATAATAGCAAAGGTGTCTTTATGATCTGTGCGAAGATAATGCCTACATCCGCTGTGTTAAAGGAGGAAAGTATCACTTTGTTGCCTTAAGAAAGAGTGAAAGTGATGCTTTATACACAAAGGAGAAGCGGAGGGTAGAAATTCTCTGAGGAGTGAGAAGTATGTGTCACTTACATTTTGCCATCTTCACTTACATTTTTAATAAGCTTACGCTCAGGAATGAGTTCTAAGTCCTCATTGATTTTAAACATTGCATTCCCTACATTATTTTGCTATACATTTCAATAATACATGCATGCATGTTTTGTAATGAGATGTTCCAACCAGGTGTTCATCGAGTTCAACGGTACTCACTAAGCGGCCCGCATGCGGCCCTTTACATGGTATTTTGCGGCCCTTAAAATTTTTAGAACTGCATGTAATTTATTAGGTACCAACCCTTTTGTACGAGCTGTGGAAGTCACTGAAATACTTAAGATTTTTCGTCTGTTTTAATGGACTAAATTACTAACAGGGAGACTGACGGAATCAGGCCCCCTCATCAATCTTTGAACCCATTGCCAACCGTCATAACGGGCCCCGATGCTACAAAACATAAGATGCAATTTCTTGTACTGTATAGTAGTGATGCGCGGATCATGAGCGAACCGGCTCACTGATCCGGGTCACGAAATGATCTGAGATCCGTCAGATCATGTGATGAAATGAGCCGGGTCATTTGGTGAGTAGCCTCCTTATTGAACGAACCATCGCGTCACGACCCGTGAGTTGAGAGTAAACAGCCAGTTTAATATTCTTCGGTTTTCGTAGTTTTTTATGATCTGAGTGGTCTACTAGACATAGAAGAAAACTGTTTAAAATCTGAATTTATAATAGTCGACAGCTACCCCTTTTTAAAAAACTATTGTATTTCACTTGCAATGTCTTTCAAGCATTAAAATTTATTTTAATGTACAGATAATGATAAAGATGACTTTTTTGATCCATGCACACAGAATAAGAAATAAAGAAATAAGTTTTTTAATATTAAAAGCAAACTTGATTATTTCAACCAAAATAATTGACTGCATGAAGATAAAATAACTTAACAAATTAAATGTTTACTTTTAATTGATTTATCATCTGATCGAGCAGACGGAGTGAGTGACGTCAGTGATCTGAAGATTAATTTCAGTGATGTGATGTAAATGAGCCGGGTCTTTCCAAAGACCCGTTCTTCCCATCACTTCTGTACAGCGCCTGCACGCTGTTGCCCTTGCTACGTACGGCTGGCCCTATTTCGGTATGCCTATTGCCTACTCACAGCTTCTTATCACCGTTCTACAATACATAACTAAGAAAGATTACAGGAGAAAATTTATTTAAAATAATGTAATAAATGAGAATATTTTTATAGCGGAGTTTGAGGAACAGGAGAAGCTCATGAATGGCCACAAATGCGCTCAACCTTCCCTTACATTTATACTAAAATATGTAAGTTAAAATAATAATAGAGATAAATTTGCTTCCTTAGGAACATTAAATAAAACCCACATTGTTAGCTATTGTGGAAACTAGATGTTTTTCTTTACAAAAGACTCGAGCTGGTCCGAACGAGCTTTTGAACAATCTTATCCATATTTAAAATCGCCAACGTAAAGCTACCTCTAAAGGAAAGGCATCAAGGAAGTTCAGGACAGCAGTCTTCAGCTACCAGATTCATTTGTGCAAGAGGAGGTCATCCTAGAAGGTATCTAGAAGTAGCCTCCAAGAGACGACTAACAAGTCAAGCCTCCAGCTACCAGGTTCCTTTGTGCATGAGGAGGTCATCCTCGAAGGTATGCAGTAGTAGCCTCCAAGAGACGACTTTCAAGTGAAGCCTCCAGCTACCAGGTTCCTTTGTGCATGAGTAGGTCATCCTAGAAGGTATCCAGTAGTATCCTCCAAGAGAAGACTAGCAAGTCAAGCCAACCGTCAGTCAAGAAGATCAGCGCTCCATAAATTTATCTAGGAGGATCTTCAAAACATCTTGAAACCTGACAATCCTTTTTAGAATCACCTGCAGCCAATTGATCATTAAGTATTTTATTGCAATGTGGGGCGATGTGTTCGAGTAAAGATACTGGGAGCGGTATTGAATGGAGAAAACAGATAGGATGACCGCTACACTACGTCGCGATGGTGGGGGTGGCGTTGACACTGGGGAGGGCAAGCTAAAACTACCCCTTACCCCCCCCCTTATCAAATTTCTAGTTTTATGTGCAAGTTTTGTTAAATAAAGTATAATTTGTTCTAATGTAATAACTTTATTTTGACAGAAAAAGAAATATATATATATATATATATATATATATATATATATATATATATATTGGCCTTTTAATCGTACAGCACATAAAAATATAAAACTAAATAAGAAAGAAATACCGATTAACAAAGATTATGTTCAAGTTAGGAAAATGAATGTCCAATTTGGAGTAAAAGATAAGTTATAGTTTAGAGATAAAGATTTCATATAAAATAAATGTAAACAGTTAAAATATTTTTTAACTAAAATCTGAGGTTTTAGGTTAACAAATATCAGCTGAAATAAAAATTAAATTTACATTCACGAAACATAATTTTAGTTACCAAGTCAATTTAACGTATCTTCACTTTTTGCAACTCATTTACTAATTGATCCACTGTGGACCCTGTCTCATTTTTTACTTGATTTTATAATAAACACTGGTCAATCTTGGTTCCTCTCCAGTTCTTCTTGGATAGTTTGACCAACTATGTAGGGTTTGCGTTCCAATGAAGAAACCCAGTGGGCTCAGGATTTCAACGGGTAATGGCTGATTTTAATGGTTAGGCAAAGCTTGGGAATCTGATTTTTAAGGCATCGCGCTACTGAGAGCCCTTACTCTGGCAGAGCAGTCAGTTAGTCAAGTAGGATGGATGTGGAGGGCATCATGACATTAAAAAAGAACTTCTGGATTGCCCATGGGAATGATTTTAACAGCAAGCGACTGGTGTGGACCAATCAGATATTTTTTAGATTGAAATATAGTGGAGATATTATATTATTTATAATCCTATCTTGCTTAGTTTTCCGTCTGTGTATATTTGTCTTTCAAAAATTAATACTACAAAAAATATTTGTTGTTATAAGGTATTTGACATGAATATTGTATCGTAACAAACTATTGCTTTGGCGATAGTTAGAAAATTGAGTTAGAGGCATATGCTATGTAACTTGTCTTGTACATTTTTTGTCTAAACTAGTTAATCGTATATTGCCCGGTTATAACGATCACACTAATAAGTACTATTACATATTGCGATAAGAAACCGCTATTATCTTATCTTTATACTGTTATTATCTTATTAGGTTTTCTATTTTGATAAACACAATAGAAACACCCTATCTGATTTATAGGCTATGACATCTTTCCTAAATAATTTATCCTAACGTAATGAAACCTAATCTAACGTAACCTAACCAAACTCGTAGTAAACTAAATTAACCTATCCTATAATTACTACTAAATGTAAAGAATACAATACTTTTCCAATTTATTTATTTTTCGGACTAGGTCTTTTGAAACAAATGTTTGATCATCAAGCGACTCCAAAATATAAATATTTACACCATTTTTTAATACAATTAAAATACCATATTGTGGAAATATGCAAATTCAAAGATTTTTCAAATATTTCAGCTAGTATGAAAAATTGGATATGCTACAGTATAATTTTTAAATATATTGAGAAGGAAGAAAACTGGAATTTTAAAAAGGGCCTTTTTCATTGTTTATGAGTTTTATCTTTATTTATGTTTATGTGTACTGTTTTCCCAAGCATTTAAGTTCATTGGTATAACCTATCCTATCCTAAATTTACGGAATATAACCTAACCTAACGTAACCTAAACCTATCCTAACTTAACCTAACCTAACCAAATGTAAACCTAAAATAAACTAACCTAACCTAATCATACATAACCTAACCTAACGTAACGTTAAATACCCTATACTAATCTAATCTAACCTAAACCTAACGAAACGTTGACAGTAAAAAGGAAACAAAAAAACCATTACCAAAATGACGAGTATTCTTTTTTTCTCTGGAGAGAATCTTTATATGTCCATAGCAGAATGATTACTCCAGTTTTCTCAGCGTTAAAGCTATTTTTTCCGTAAATTCAGATAATATCACTACGGATGTTACGGAAGTGGTGTGAATTTACAGCATTGCTGTTCCTATTGTCCTTTGTCACATTATTATAAAATCTTGAATTTTAAAAGTCAAGAAACCAGTACCTCTATCTTTAATTATTCGTAAAATTTATAAGATAATTTTTTGAGATAGTAAAGCTTTTGTCAGGTCTCAAAGAAGAGATGTCATCCATGTTCGGTCATATAACTAAATAATAAGATTCTTTTCGTTTGGTTGAAAATCCGGGGCAATAAAAACCAGTAATTTGCGTCAACTGTTCATGTTCAGGTATCAAGCCAGAGACTACACAATCGAGATAATAGATTTTCAGCAATACATAGAGCTGAGACGAAGAAAGAAAGACGATATCTCAAGCTGTGTTCTAGAGTAATGGTAATAGTAGAGAATGGTAAGTTTTATAGTTTGACAGCGTGAGAAAACGATTCTTTTACACATTCGCATCCATTTATATCCGAGAATCTACATTTAATAAATTAAAGTTTATTAAAAATATGGACAAATCCAGAATTAGAAATGATCCCGTAAACTTTAAATGAACTCTGTTTGGTTGAACGGATTATGGATGTCGAAACTCTGTTAAGATTATCTTCACAGTCACCTAATATCGACGCAATACTCCAGAAATGGAAACAGATTCGGACCTTTAACGTCAACAATATAAGAATATGATAAAAGCTAGAGTCAAACATCCTTACTAAACTGGACATATATATTATGATACTACATGTATTAAAATTGAATGTACAATCAGTTTTATTTTATTTCCATTTACCTTAAACAAGTGTAGAATTTCAAAACATATTTAGCTAGTTTTATACTAGGTTTTTACTAATATATGTGTATCTCAGAAACAAAAATAAATATACGCACTTGCGACCCTGATATTATTCTGAGGAAAGTAATAAGGCTCTTCCCCAAAAAGTAATCCAAGTGATAATCCCCTGCTGTAGATATAAAAAGAAAACAAATGTTAAAATTTGCTCGTTGTAAGACAGAATAAATAGTAATGGCGAACCTTATAGAAGAAAATACTTTTGTTAAAATTAACTCCAGATAAAAATGTTGTAAAAAGTAATTTAAAATATGAATATATCAAAACACAATAATTCTATGTGAAAGCACCACACAATGACGTGTACAGAACGCGTAAAAGAATGTGTTTGTTAGAGTGCTCAAAGCAGTCATTGTTAAGCTGTTTTGACTTTTACAATAGACCTTACCTTTGTGAACTGTGGTCTCACGCTTCAGAACTGTTTATTGTGCTACTTTAAATTTACAATATTACGTGTATATATAGTTATGAAGTTTAATTTATTTATTTACATAATATAAACACATTTATAAAAATATTTACAATAGACATAGTCCCATAAATTGTTTTAAGTTGATATAAAGTTGTAAAATATCGATTCATTTCCCAGTTCGATGTCCAGTTCCAACGGTATCGATATACTAGTTCTCAAATGGTTAGGCATTCGTTCAATATACTTTTTGGGGAGAAATTTACAATAACTTCGACAAAGTTATTATAAATTCGACAAATATTATAAATGCAGTTAATTTTTAAATGAAGAAGTGTTTAAAGTTTACTTTAGTTGCTTTAGAAATAAAATATTCAGTTTCAGGGGAATCTGAAAGTAAATTAAAACCAATTCGTATCATCTGAATTTGGAATAATAATAAAAATAATAAAACTTACAGATTTATTACAATCCATCTAAAAGCAAAATTTGATAAAAAGGACTAAACCTTTCAAACAGCCAGAATAGTTTTTGTATCGAGTTTTCTAAAAATATAGTGCGGTATATACCCAAAATATTTTGAGTTGAACATAGCACCTATACCTGCTCAAAAAATAAATTAACAGAGATCCTAATATCTCTTTTCTTGATCGTCAATGGCCTAAAATAAACAAGATAGGAATACTCTAAACTACAAGTCGTTTTAACAGGTTTCGGTTGCTTGCAAATGTTCAAGTAAATAGCGAATTTCATTAGGCTATGTAAAATGATAAAATTCCATTTGGTTGTAATCATATTGTTTAAAAACGGTTACCAATAAGACCAATGTAAAACTGTAACGCTGGCCAAATCCCTTGCAATGACATAGAAGATCATGAAGCACTAAGTTTCTTTATGTAAATATTCATGCAAATTGAAAGTATATGTCAGTTCGCTCTTCAGATATCATGTGGACAGAAAGAGAGAGAAAAATAAAATTTTCCAACCCCTTTGGTGATAGGCTTTACTAATACTCAATCAGTAAAGAGTTTTTCAATTTAAAATTTGATTTTGTTCAATCGTAATTCCTTGTAAGCCGATAGACAGACATACAATTTGTCCACCTCAAATCGAAAACTGTTTCGACGTCAAGATTTATAATAACAAAATAATAATGGCTTCACTGTACTTTCATAACATGAGTAAAACTTTTAGTTATTCCTCAAAAACTCAGATCTACAATACTACTTCATCCCCTTTATTCAGCAATTGTTCACTATGCTTGCTCAGAAAATGATTAAATCCACTATTTGTCAGATATCTCTTTACAGCTTTACAGTTTATTTGTCAAATTACCTTACACCTACATTAAAGATTTCAACACGTTTTCATCTCCATGATATGCTTTCCCTTGACAAATAACAACGACAGTTGCTTACTCACAAAACAAGAAAGTCACTCATATGAAGGTGACAGCTAATGCATTAATACACATTGTATTATTAGATTTCATAAGAAATAATATAATACGTAAATTAATATGTGTTCTAGCATACACGCCTGTTACAGTTGCTACATTGTCCCTTGATAGTATCTGCGAGTATTCCAATAGGAAATTAACTTCGCTACAGGCTATTACACCTGATGCTGATCATCATTCATAATTATTTAAATCACGACTAAATTAAGGAAAATAATTTAACATCATTAAATACGAACAAAGTATGACTGCAACAAACAATTTGTTACGTAACAGGATTTACTGACGCATATGGCAGTAATCAGTTTATTTACTAGTTTAATGTAAAAATGTAAAATTGCAATGTAAAATTGTCCACTAACACTTAGCCAAATACTATGTAGTGAAGTACACCGTCATCAACTCGATGTTCCTAATTTATAAAAAAGTTTCATTCGACATTCCAAGTCTATATATCAGTTCGTTCTCGATATATCATGCGGACAGGCTGACAGAATTGGAGTCTTTCCAGTCCCTCAAACGATAGGGGGCTGTTAACGCTAATTATATTCCACGTTTGTTTCATTCTACTGTAATATTCTTAACATTGAACTACTAATTAATAACAGGTTATTGAACATTCGAAGGAATAAAGAATTATTGCAAAGAATATAATGTGGAATACGAAGCCATACCTGTAACCTTCTACGTTTAACAAATCCACAGCAAGCATCACTTTTTAATACTCTAATAACACTAGGGGAAGAAAATTAAACCTATTGTTTTATATGCGATCAGAAAAATAGGGATTCAATTTTATTGTATACTGGTAGGCTGGTAATGAGTAGTTGTCAATGGCAAGTTTCATCCCCACCACTGGCAAGGAGAATTTTATGTTATTACATGGCAACAAACGAAACTCTTAAGTGTAGTAAGAACTTAAGCAGAAACAGACAATTCGATACGAACACTCCCTGGCCTCATTGTAATCTATAAATCCGTCCTATAAGGAGTTAGATTTGTAGGAAGAAACCTATCTCCTACATATAATGGTTTATATTCAGCCAAGACCATCAGAAGATTTTGTATAATTGGGGTGTAAGGCTAAGGACTTCTATTTTTGTAACGCTCACACATACGTGATGTATGTGTTTATTGCTTGCTTTTTTGTCTTTAGACTTAAGATAGAGCTCAATTTCAAACCCTCTCTTTGACCACTGAATCAATACTTTTGCCTATATACTGTACCGACTCTCCTCCGAACTCTGTTTAGGAAGATCCTCGCATATGCCAGTGACTGATGAGGACTGCCAGAATAAGCTAAAAAGGATATTGTCCTCTCCTTATTAAAAAAAAAATAATTAAGTAGAATTTATTTCTTAAGCTTTGGAGATAACTGAATAACAACTATCGTTTTTTAAATTTATTTGAAGATATATTAATATTAAAGTTAATGTGCAATAAACTAATAACGGACGAGTGTAGTTCCTCAATGTTTTTAAGATTAGTATTTGTGTCTAATACATTAAAATGTAACAAATTGCATATTACATTGAGAATCAGTATAATTAAAATAAAAAAATGTTTTAATAGTAAGAAGGATCATAATAACATTTACTGTATCATATAATATAAAAATATCTACAGAAGAAAAGCAGGGCGGCTTAAATTGCTGAGATATACAGGAAATAGCTAGAAGCAATACAAGAGTACGCTACGAGTGTTTCTACATTAGGATCTGACTATAACCGTACAATAGGCTATAAACGGATCACACTCCACTGCGAGTGCCCATATCACTGTGGATTTACACCTTTGTTCCTTTATCCGGGAAGTGAGTACGCTACGAGTGTTTCTACATTAGGATCTGACTATAACCGTACAATAGGCTATAAACGGATCACACTCCACTGCGAGTGCCCATATCACTACGGATTTACACCTTTGTTCCTTTGTCCGGGAAGTGTTGAAGTGCTGTGAGTTTACAGCACTGCTGTTCCTATTGTCCTTTGTCACTTTATTATTAACTCTTGAATTTTAAGTCAAGAAACCCGTATCCCTCTCTTTAATTATTCGTAACATTTATAAGATATTTAATAGCGTTTTCTATGTTTTCATCAATTTAAACTGGAAATCCTATTTTATCGTTTACTACCACGTTTCTGCTTCAGTTTTATATGTATTTTTAGTAAAGAAAACCTTATTAGACTTCAGCAATATAATTTGAAACATCTACTACAGATAACCTAGGCCAGTTTTAAACATTTATAGAAATTGATTGATTGAGTTTTATGAGACAGATTACGTAAAAACTGTGAACAAAAGTTTTTGTTAATGCAAAATAAATAAAAGTCCTGCGTATCTTATATATTTAATGTATAGTATTTAGGCGTCTCTTTAAGTTTTTAACATGGGAAAGTACACAAAACGCATTAATGGTTTTTATACTTTAATGGTAAATCATAGCACATATAAATTGAACATTTAAAAATTATAGTTGACCTAAATCACTTAGAGATAGATAATAGTTTGAATGTAATAATCTTCACTTTGAAAACGTTAGATAATTTGTGCCAAAAGATAACTTCTTGCTTTGCCATTTTTGAGTAGACGCACTTTTACTTCTTTTAATATTTTATTTTTAGGGGTAGAGAAATGATGGTGAAAATTTAATGTGGTATTACATTTGAAATAAAATGTACTACAGGTTAAGCATACTTCCTTCACTACTTTGTTTTTGTAGGAAAATTCTGGTTTTGTTTGTAAAATGAATTATTTTGCATTTAGTTTACATAAAATTGGATGAAAATACCCCAACTGGACTCTGTATTTATGAGTATGGAGTTTTCAACATGTTTCCTATCGTTATCGTTGATCAAAGTTCTCCTAAATCATTCGGGACATATCAGCTGGCTTATCCTGTGTATAAAAATAATATGCGGTCTTATGTGGGTGTGCGTGTGCTCGTTCAAGTGGGCAGGATTTAGAAAATATCCATTCTTAATTTTGGAACAAACCTTGTTTTAGGATTATATTGATGGAATAAATTGGCTATTAAAATTCAATATGGGGAATCTATCCAAAAACTATATGATTCAATCTTAAGTTTTCGATTGAACTAGTCTATAATTGGTTTTAATATGGTATAAATATATAAAATACTTTATGTATCTATACATTTTCTCACTAGAGCGTTTTTTTTAAACTCAATTGAGTGGTTCCAGATTTGAACAGAAAGATGGAATTAGTATATGAGAAATTACACTACATTTCAGACAACTGCTTCTATTACAGCATCAATACAAAGCCATTAGGGCAATAGTGAATGTTATCGGGAAATAGTTTCAATCACGGTTATATGGTAAGACCAATTAGTTTAAATTATAATTTAACAGGTACTGTGTAGATTATTGGTGCCTGATCAAATAGACCCCGATTTCTAGAATACCATTCGCTTCTCTTAAAACTAAACTTAAATTACAATTGACAAAAGCTATATCTGTCTTAATTAAGAAATACCAATGCTAAAGTAAGGAGTTAATATTAGAAAATGTTTAATAGAAGAGAAACAGTTCCAAATATATTTTCAGTATTGACCTTCTAAATATTATTTAACCCAATATATCAACACGTCATACTACACACAATGACGTTAAAATGTTACATGAATGTAGTGTGAATGAAAGTACAATGGGTATTTGTTTCAAAGTACAATAGGACCTTAATTTTAGTAACAATAAATCAACGGTGTTCAGTATCACGGACAGCGATTTCAGTACTATGCCTTTTGTTGAATATAATTAATTGAAAAGTGGCAATTGGTATCTTACTAGGTATCAAATCAAATACCACGAAATATCACATAGAAATATCCGATCTACATTGGTATTAATTGTTTCCTTATCCAATTTTTGGAATCCATAACACTTCAGAGTATATGTTTGGGCATTGCCTTTTAGAACGTTGTCTTTCAATGAACATTATGTTCTGTCAATGCTATTAGTGTATTTTAATATGTAGATCCCCTATTACTACAGAACATGTACAAAAACTTCGATTTAAATTAGCATTGAACTTTGCTCATTAGCAAAACTTCGTAAACTAAAATAATTAGTGAATCAGACCAATATCCTGCTTATAATCAAACACGTATCACGTTGCTTGCAGTAAACGTAGCTCGAGCTCAGCACAACCCATTAATCTAACGATGACGAACAACAGCTGGGCGGAAACTCTGAACTGATACGAAGTGGCAACACACGTTCCCTTCACAAGTCTCAATGGATTATAAGTTATTTATTCTGCACAAATTGACTAATCGTCCGAAAATAGAATATTTACCGTTTATGAAAACATAAAGTTATAATATGACAATATCATGATAGGCTATTACATAATAATAGACTTTTTATTAATTAAGATTCACGTTTATTAGTAACACGAATGTATAATTTTTTAATACTTCTTATATAACATGATTCATATTATACAACATAAAAATCCTAGAGGGTGGTTAATTAACCATTAGTAGCCATGTAATCATATTTATTAACATATTAGTTTGTTGATACTTGTAAAGAAAATTTTTAGTTGGAAATGAAGTTTAATTCGTTTTTCTTAGTTAATACATTTGGAGCATGATATTTGAGAGCATATCCTGAAGTCCTCCAAACAAATAAGGGTCAAGGGATTTGAGTATATTACAAGGACAACTGATGAGCTCAAAATTTAATGATTTTGATCAGACAGAGGCCACAAGGAAGTATAGTTATTTGTTCGAAAGAAAAAAAGGTAATCTGTAATATTTATACTATAGTATTTTTTAAGAAAAACAAGTTATTAAGAAAACACGCTGTTGTAAATGAACTTTAGAACTGTCTCAACATAGTACTTATGCATTGCTATTCTTTTAGTCAATTATTTATATTTTCCCCAAAATTAACAAGAACTAATTATAACTAGTTAATTCAATAGCAATTATTTAAAAGATATTTAGAAATCATTATCTTAGTACTTATTTATTGTAATACTGTTTAGTATCTGAATGAGAGTATTATAAATCCTGAAAAAATAAAAATAATGAGAATCAATAACAAGATGTTTTCATGGCCTAGTGTTGGTCTATTCATATAGTAATCACGAAAGACCTCATATATACAGCTTAAAGATCGATTAAAAATACCATTCACACACGTTTTTAGTGAAGAAAATTCGTATAAAATCAGGTATTAGATCTTACACTTTATTAAATGTGATATTAAACTGCTAAATTAAAAAAGTTAGTCGCTGTCACAGATGGAAAAGTAGTCTAACATTTTTCACAAACATAAACATAAACAAAATTACTATTATGGCTATATTGTAACAGTAGTTATCATTGTGTAGACAAAACAATCAAAATAATGGATAATAAGTTAGCGAAAACTTGAGACAATGTGACTTTCGTACAATTCGAGACTGAAATCTTGATCTCTTTGTTACTTTATTGTTTTTAGACGACAGCGAAATTCAACTCACTTTAAGAACTCTTACTTCATCTTATGATTTTAATATCTCATCTTCTTTTATTCAAGCCTTTTCTGCAAGCATAAAATTATTATTCTTCGCGATATTTTAGATTTTATTCAAGTTCATCGTTTATCAACAATCAAATGTTTTAAATAGTTGTTTCTCAGCAACTGTGAGAGGTAAAAGTGTCATGGTTTTACGGTCAATTCCAATAATATCATCCTCTTAGTTTTTAGTGACTAGATTGGGTGACATATTTCATTTTTAATAAATCAATGAAATAAAATATTCGCCATATAAATAAATGTAAATATGTAGATTTATTATATATATATATATATATATATATATATATATATATATATATATATATATATATATATACTAGCTGTTGCCCGCGGCATCGCATGCAATTTTTAGAACCGTAGTCCTTATAAAAAGCAATTATGATGTAATATGATGGGAGGCCTACAAACATTTTAAAACGTAAGTAGGCACACATAAGGTAGATATTATTAAGTTCGTGGTAAATAATATCAGAGTTTAACTTGATTATTATGCTTATCATGTTTGGCACGTGTATGAGCATTTCTGGTTCTAATTAATTATATACATAACGTCACAGCTGAATCTGCCTTGTAATCCCAATCAAGAAAACACAAATCTCGGATCACACTAGTCTCGGAAACTTATTTTGGTCAAAAAGCGTATATTTCCAGTCCATGTCATATATTTCAGGTCTAAGACATTTCCAGCACCATAGTAGAGTTTGCCTTGTTGTTCTGACGAAGAAAAAATATATATACTTACATAGGACCGAGATGCCTAATTCGGTTAAAAAGTGCGTACTTAAGACCGTTTAAATTCACTTACCTACTATGCCACAGGTTAGCTTGCCATATTGCCTCGATTAAAATACTATATACGTTCGATTATATAGTTCTCGGAAATATATTTTGGTCAAAATCGTGTTGGCATAGTTGAGTTTGCTAGGACTGAAAAGACTATTACGACCTAGGGGGAAGTACTACCTACTTCTTATGTACTTCCGGTATAAGGGGGAATTCCTTATTAAGGTTATGCAACATTCCAAAATAATCGTTATTAAAGTTTTGCGTTACACTTGTTTTTTTGGACTGTAACCAGGGAAAGAATGAATCGTTAAGGTATGTTAGTATTCATTTCTCTGTTTTTCCGTAAGCCATTGTTAAAATGTAATATAATAATGTCAAGGAAGCCCACCAGTTTTAAGTAACTTATGTGAAAACATTCATAACATTGTTCATTAAGTAACACTTTGTTGTTTTATAACAGTATTTAATGCATTACCTAGATGATTTTAATTCGTCACTGGCGCAATCTGGAGTAAAATTTATATATTAATGTTTTATTTACTATATGCATTACACTACCGATCAAGCACTGTTTACTTATTATTGATAAAATTCAAATGTAAACAGATGTTTCAGAAAGTTTCTTGAACTATAGCTGTAATGTAAACAAACTAAGTTTTCAATTTGAATTCGACTTTATTTGATGAAATTAATGTGTTATGGGTGGTATAAAGCACTCTAAATTTTAAATCAGACCAAAAGCTATACCTCTTCCAAATTTCAGCACAAGTCGTATAGCAGTTTCAGCGTGATTCCAAGACAAACCTCCAAACTTCCAAATATCCAAACATTCAAACTTTGGCATTTATAATATTAATGGAATATATATATATATATATATATATATATATATATATATATATATATATATATATATGTATTTATATATATCAACCCAAAACCATGTAAACATCCAAAAATGCAAGTATACCATATATTGTGCCATATAACGCGGGCTTGTGACCACGATAAATCAAATATCTATCCTAATAATACATCCTTAGTTTCACAATTAGAGGAGACAGCAACATATTAAACCTATATTTTTTTCGAGTAAATCGGAAGGAATATTTATATCCTTCCAGTAGCTTGTACCTAATGACGATAACACATGGAGGTGGTGACTTCTGAGGTCGTAGTAATAAATACTCGAATTGCAAAGTTTACTTATAAGTTCAATTTAATCAATGAAACTTACAAGCACCACTTTTAGTTAGTAAATTAAATGTATGCCTTGCCACGTTGCTGCCAATTAGAGTACAAGAACTAAAAATGTATATCTGATAGGTGGGTATAAAATATCCAATGTTCTATGGAATTATGCCTACGATATTTTACTTTATAAAACTTTAAGATTTTACTTCCCTTCGCAATATGTAGACTCACAACCCGGGTGTCGGCGTCTTGGCACGAGACATTGAAGCTGTAGTCTAAGAAGGGTTATTTCTAGTCGGTAATTACTAGAAGAGGAGTAGAAATTATGAAAGTGGTGCCATCTACTCAAATAATACGTGAGCTCGCCTAAAACAAATTCGCGACGGTATTAGCCATTTAATAAGACAAAAAACTTATCACGACAACGTGCTCGTCAGAAGGACGACGCCACAACTTGTATCCATTTCAATCAAGTAAATAAAAGATCTTCAAGTTTAAGCTACTTTACTATTTACAACTTTACTTTACGTTAAATTCATTTTTATATGTTTGGCATCAAAGGGCTAATTTAATAATACGAAAATATAAATTTTACTTACGGACATAGCCCGCGAGGTGAAATCGGTCACGTAGTTGGGCTGCTACAAAGGGTTACAATAAAATATTCATACGCGTGCCAATTAGGTAGTTAGTCTGTCAATAATTTTGTTCCGGAACATTGGATAAAAATAATATTAAGTTGTACTGGCTAACTAGGTTGTGAAATGTTGCATTGTATAACATGGAAATAACTAACGGTACAGGCTCTAATAAAAATAAAAAGAAAGTAAGCTGAGGTATACGTGATGGCCAACCTTTTTTAATCATCTTGCCTTATATAATACTTATGAAATCTTTTATTTAGAAAACTAAATTAATTTAGAACTTGTAAGATAACGTTAAATTTTTTCTAGGTTAAAAGAGATTTTAAAATTAGATGACAATAGTTGAGTATTTAACCCTCTTAAAGGATAAAAATATTACTTTTAATAGCTAAAATTATTTTCCAAAACGTAAAAACTCGTATTTTTATTCAAAATAGATTGATAGGAGTTTCAATGTAGAACACAAAATAAGCACCTGATGATGCCTCACACTAATGAAGCTGACTCAAGCGCTTGGCATACTAACAAGGTCTGATAGCCAAAAATAGACACGGGAGAAGGAAAAGGTGACCCAGAATATTGCAGGTCACAGTGGCATGATATACTCTAATTATAATACACATTGTAACGCTTATATATATATATATATATTCTGTTAAGTATTTTGAGCGTTAAGTTATTCAGTAAAATATATATATATATATATATATATATATATATATATATATATATAAACATGTCCATTTAATACTAAATGGATACAAATTAGAAGCATAAAGAGCTGTAATCTTCTAAATTGATTCATCAACTTTTATTTTTTAAGTTTGATATTATTAAATATAATATTTAAGCAGTTAATGTAAACAGTTTTGGCCGCAGAAGTTGAGTGTTAATTTTATTCCAAGCAAAGTTACGGAAAGGTGATAATTCTGTTGAAACAACTTTACTCATCATTAAGATAATGTCTGTTTTGTAAGGGTGCTTTAAGACTAAATATTGCAATCTAAAAGGTAACTGAAAGCAATGGCATATGGTGTTTAAATGTAATATAGTGCTGATAAAATATTGTTTAGTTTTGCCTTAAAACCTGTCCGTGGAACTAAAAATATATTTTTCTATCGTTGAAGAAATCCGAATAATTGTAAGGGAATAGTGTATTTGATATATTAAAATTACCATAGTGAAAATTCAGGCACCAACTATCCTTTATGTATTTTATATAATAATGTTTAACACTGATTCTATGTATCGCCTAATGGAGCTATGAAGTCAAGTTACGAGGGACAGAGTAGTCCTCCGCTAAGGGCAAACTGTTATATGAAGAGTCTCATCAAAGTAGTAGCCCCTTCTAAGGTTGCTCCCTCCTCCGATTGATAAGCAAGAAGAGTAATAAACTTTTATTTTTCTTTACTGAACGTCACTGCCTAGCATTAGATGTAGACGAATAGAATTTCGAGACCTCTTGTCACTAGATCTCTAAGCCTGAAGTTCTTTCTTAATGAGTTTAGTATTGATCTTTTTTCATGCATCTCGCTTGTTAAGGAAAACGATGATTACAATTTCATAATAAAGAACTCCAGAGAGCTGAAGAGACAATCCGTGTATTATGCTATGTGTGATTGTAGGCTGATATACAATGTTAGGTGAACCATTATCTCATAGTCTCAGTTTGTACCTAAAATGTCAAACTGTTACAGGGGATGCAATGTGTTTCTAACAAGACGAATTGTGTTGAGGGGTGAAGCTACGCGTAATGGGGAATGGGAAACTGATAGGACTGTGTGTTTGGAGAATGGCCAAGGGCTGTTCGATCAGGTGTGTGACGCCAAGGGCGGTTGTGACGCATCCCCCCTCACACTCCTCTTTAGGATGTGGCAGTGATTATATTTCCGAGTGGTAGTTATCTTAGTTAACGGAGTTAACGGTGCCTATGTATGATACACAACTTAAAAACCAAAGTTATATCCCAGCCTATCTTTAAAACGTGGCCTGTGACCTTTTTAGCCTGAAATTACCAAGCCTATGATGAAACACTGAGCTGCCAACGGAGATAACATTATATAATTCTGAGGATTTTCTTTCATAGGTGGAAAATTACTCACATGTTATATAATGAATTATGAAAAATGAATAATACAATAAAATGAATTTCAAAATCTCTTCTGACTAACTGTAGTGCTGAAAATCATCATGTTCTTCAGAATAACTGCAAATATGCAGTTTAGGATGAAAGAACATTGGGTCTTGCCTTAAACATGTGGGAAAATTATTTGTCTTACGAAAATAAAATTTGATGTAAATTAAAAATGCCGGTTTGTAACAGCTTTCAATTATTAGTTTAATGCTTTGGTTTAAACTAGCGTAATAAAAGTATGCTGTTCAATTTCCGTATTCAAATAGAGCTGTAATAGCGATTTTCTTGTTTAGTGTTTTTAATTTTCTTAATCGTATAGTTAACGATGCGTTGAAAGTTCAAAGAATAACCAGATCCCTGTCTGAATAGCTTATCAAGCCCGAGTTAAAAATTTACATTTATGTTATTACACTGCTCTATTTTTTATTCTGAAATAAATGTAACCATTTGATGTAGCAGTCTGGAACAGTATGTAACATATCATACCATGAAAAACACAATATCAGGACTTGATTTCTACTAGGATGAATCTACAATGAGCCTTCATTTTCATCGCAGAGGCCAAGAATGCAAAGGAAAAATAGTTGATACAAATTATAACTTGTGTTTGTATTATGTTTTAGGAGTTCAAGTAACGTAATGTTTATGCGCAATGTTGATATAAGAACAAATAACATAGTGGGTGATATCAAACTCAGCGTTTATCTTTACTTCAGCTATGTATATGATATAAAAATATAAAAAACTCACCTATTTATTTTTATAAACATTTAAATACATTTATATCTTAAATTAAGATTAAAATTATATTCTATGCTATAATTTATTCAACCAAATTTAAATAAAGACATTTTTTTGTAGTTTCCAAAGTTTACATTGAACGGGATTATCTAGTAGTATGGCAGTTACAGAGATATGTAACTAAAACGCCATACCATAGTGATAGGAACCATAAAAGACAATGCAATATGTAGTTGAATTACAGTTACATACCACGTGTTGTGTTTAAATTTAAAATAACTGTATAAATTCCTTACTAAAATTATTTAACGAAGCTGCATTTTTAACATAGATTTACGTGTTCCGAGTCAGCGTAAATTATCGTTAATAAAAGACGTTAAATTAATGTTTAAAACAGGTAAAAAAGCAATTACAAGTAAGGATTAGAATCTTAAAACACAAATTCTAAAGATTTTGTGAAGTGCCGGGAAAATATTCAAATGTACATATTATGTTAGGTTCAATAAAATTTAATATGATTGTTGAACACTGTTATACAATTCATAAAATTTTCCAAGCCGCGAATACAATCAATTTATTACATTATATTCTCATGAAAAAACATATAGTCTAAACCAGCAAATCAAAACAGTTCCTTTAATCTAAATGAATTGTAACATCACTTCTTTAAAGAAGACACCTTTGAGGTTAATCGACATATGGGGTTATTGGTTAGAAATCTTGTATGTATATAAAACAGTGGATCAATCTTAATTGGATTCGTATTAGACTATTGCCATTATTTAACCAGATTAATTTCTTGAATGTTGAGGATGGAATATATAATGCCATTACAAAACCCGCCTACTTCGGCAGATTGCCTCCATAATCCTTCTTATCCACTACCTTCTTATTCTTAATATCAGGATTCGATCCGATTAGTCTCGGACAGGATCAGGATCAAAAAATTTCTTCTTAGACTTCACAAAATGTTCTTTACATTAAAAATAAGGAAATCCAAAACGTGTTTTGAAAATTGGAAAGAAATTTTTAAGCGCTTGAATGAGATGATGCAAATGGATAATCGTTCTGTGTCAGTTGCCCTAATTTATATTTTTTAAGGATTTACGCAACACTTTACTAAATAATAAAAACCATCCAAAATGTGTTTTTAACTTATAAAAATTCAATTTCATAGGTACCATATTTGTTTGATTTAATTTAATATTCAGATTTTTTAAATATTAATTAGCACTTATTAAACTAATACAATCGAATTTAGGTATTAAAATTATTTAAAAAATAATTAAGCAATACGACAGCAACGTGTATATTGTCCTAATCTAGGGATACAATTGTAATAAAACATTACTCACTATTTCATTTTATTTTTATTTCAATTACCTAATTCTGTGATTTTCTTGATTTAACCTGATATTCTGGGAACTTATACTAGATTTCCTCATGCATGCTTGAATGATCGCTTGATAACAAATCTGAAGATAACAAATTAGTATGTACATATGTAATGGTCTGGGAACTTTGAGCAGATGTCGCTCTGACTGTAATGAATGGATTTCCGCCAACGTGGATACATCTCTGTTTCACTTCGCGTCATATCTGAAGTCTAAATTAGGTCCCTCTTAATTCTATACTATTGATAGATATGCAGATACGTGGTGTTTGGGAACCACCTGTGTCTAGGTGTTGCAATGACAACTGGATATCATCACCCGAAACATTTCTATACATTTTGCTTCTTATTTATATTCATGCATTTCCACACTACGTAAACTTATATTCTAGATTCAGATTAATACTGGTTTTAAGTTACTAGGGGAATAAAGACTAGTTAATTTACATTATACAATGTTGTTATACAAACCGTGAACAGATGTTTCAGTTTCCCGTCTGAATTCACACCTGACAACCGCAGACACATTTTTCTCTTTTATTTCTTATTTGCATTCATATATTTGTTTCGTACAGTTTATTTTCTTAAAGTTTATTACATTTTATAAACTGAGAAACAATTTAAATTTTATTTTTTTAAGTACAGTTTGTAGTTATTGTATGGATTTGTATTATGGGGCTGTAAATGTTTGTGTTATTATTTGTGAATATTTGAATACTTCTAATTTAACGAGTATACTAAAGCTAACCAATTTTAAAATAACTTAATACATTTTGATTTTAAAAATAAATCTGCCTGACTCTTGCACAAGAAATACACAAGCAATACTGTTTTGATAGTTACTGGCTAATATATGTTACTGGTTAAGTGTAAGGTGGCGTTAACACGTCACCGTGTTCTGAGTAACAATATTAAACTTTATTATCAATCTGGATGTGCTATTTCAATGATTATCATGTCTTTCAAATGTTTATTAGTGTTCTTTTACTAATTAAACTTTATAACAAGTTTAAAAACTTAAACTTAGAGTGGTCTGCATAACAAAAACAACCATGATAACGGTAATTCTAAACTATAAACGCATTAATGTATATAACGTGGTTATCTTAAGTTTAAGATTATAAATTATGAAAAATACTTTAAGAACTAAATAATTAGATTTTAGGTAGGTGAAAGCTAATAGGTTCAAGAACTTCTTTGAAAGTAACATCTTCTTTAAGTTAAAAAGTAATACAAGAACTGAGTGTAGGGAATAGTGAAAGTCCAGGGCCAATGCCAGATTAATATCTGAACACAGGGTAAGGGCGAGGGAGCGTGAATGCAATTAGTGACGTCATACTCTGTGAAATTGCTTTGCAATACGTTCGATGAGTACAGTAGCGTCCTTCAATAAACTTTAGAACACCTACGTAAGGTTATATGGTTGGTGAAGGGTCAACTTATCATACATATTTTATATATAAAATGATCTTTTGTTTTTCAAGAAATACAAATTTGTTTGAACAAATTCACTCCTCTTTATTGTAAAATAATAGCAAAGGTGCCTTTATAATCTGTGCGAAGATAATGCCTACAGCTGTTGTGTTACAGGAGGAAAGTAACACTTTGTTGCCTTAAGAAAACGTGAAAGAGATGTTTTATAGGCCTACACAAAGGAGAAGTATGTGTCACTTACATTTTGCCATCTTCACTTATATTTTTAATAAGCTTACGCTCAGGAATGAGTTCTGAGTCCTCATTTATTTTAAATATTGTATTCTCTACATTAGCTTGTTATACATCTCAATAATTCATGCATGCATGTTTTGTAATAAGAGGTTAGCAGTGTTCCTCGAGCTCAGCGGTACTCACTACGCGGCCAGCGGCTCGCATGCGGCTCTTTACATGGTAATTTGCGGCTCTTTAGCATGATATTTTAACATGGTGGCCCTTAACATGGTAGGTTAGGTTGTTGCGGCCTTTAACATGTTATTTGGTGGTCCTTACAATTTTTTAGAACTGCATGTAATTTTATTAAATACCGACGTTTTTAAACTTTTGAAAGAGTTGTAGAAGTCACTGAAATACTTAGAATTTTTCGTCTATGTTTTTTAATGCACAAAATTACTAACAGAGAGACAGACAAAATCAGGCCCCCACATCAATCTTTGAACCCATTGCCAACAGTCATAACGGGCCCCGATGCTACAAAACATACGATGCAATTTCTTGTACTGTATAGTAGTGATGCGCGGATCATGAGCGAACCGGCTAATTGATACGGGTCCCGAAATGATCTGAGATCCGTCAGATCATGTGATGAAATGAGCCGGGTCATTTGGTGAGTCGCCTCCTGATTGAACGAACCATCGCGTCACGACCCGTGAGTTGAGAGTAAACAGCCAGTTTAATATTCTTCGGTTCTCGTAGTTTTTTATGATCTGAGTGGTCTGCTAGACATAGAAGAAAACTGTTTAAAATCTTCATTTATTATAGACGACAGCTACCCCTCTTTGAAAACTATTGTATTTCACTTAAAAAACCTTTCAAGCATTAACATTTGTTTTAATGTATAGATAATATCAACGATAATTTTTTATCAGTTACACTTAATGGTATACATTAATAACATAACTTCATTAATTTTTTTCATGTTAAAAGCGAAATTGATGAATTTAACTAAAACAATTGATTGCATAAATGTAAAATAACTTACTAAATTACTTGTTTATTTTTAATTGATTTATTTGATGACCTGATCGAGCAGACGAAGTGAGTGAAGTCAGTGCTCTGAAGATCCGGCTCATAAGACGGTTCATTTTAGTGATATAATCCAAATGAGACGGATCTTTCCAAAGACCCGTTCTTCCCATCACTGTTGTACAGCGCCTGCACGCTGCTGCCCTTACTACTGACGTACGGCTGGTTTTATTTCGACATGCCTATTGCCTACACACAACTTCCTATCACCGTTCAAAATTACATAACTAACAAAGATTACAAGCAAACTTCAGGTACAGGAGAAAATTTGTTTAAAATAATGTAATAAATTAGAATATTTTTAGAGTGGAGTTTGAGGGAGCAGGAGAAGCTCATGGCTGGCCATAAATGCGCTCACCCTTACCTTTAAATTTTTAAAATTCTAAAATATGTAAGTTAACATCACAATAGAGATAAATTTGCTTCCTTAGGAACATTAAATAAAACCCACATTGTTAGCTATTTCCGTGGAAACTAGTTGTCTTTATTTAAAGAATCGAGCTGGTCGGACGTGCTTTTGAACAATCGTATAAAAAAGCGCCAACGTAAAGCTACCTGTAAAGGAAGTTCAAGACAGCAGTCTTCAGATACCACGTTCTTTTGTGCAAGAGGAGGTCATCCTAGAAGGTAGCCTCCAAGAGACGACTAAAAAGTCAAGCCTCCAGCTACCAGGTTCCTTTGTGCAAGAGGAGCTCATCCTAGAAGGTATATAGAAGTAGCCTACAAGAGACGATTAAAAAGTCAAGCCTCCAGCTACCAGGTTCCTTTGTGCAAGAGGAGCTCATCGTAGAAGGTATCTAGAAGTAGCCTACAAGAGACGACTAAAAAGTCAAGCCTCCAGCTACCAGGTTCCTTTGTGCAAGAGGAGGTCATCGTAGAAGGTATCTAGATGTAGCCTCCAAGAGACGACTAACAAGTCAAGCTTCTAGCTACCACATTACTTTGTGCAAGAGGAGGTCATCCTAGAGGGTATCCAGTAGTAGCCTCCAAGAGAAGACTAGCAAGTCAAGCCAACCGTCAGTCAAGAAGATTGGCGCTCCATAAATTTATCTAGGAGAATCTTCAAATTATCTTGAAACCTGACGATCCTTTTTAGAATGACCTGCAGCCAATTGATCACTAAGTATTTTATTGCAATGTGGGGCGATGTGTTCGAGTAAAGATCCTGGGAGCAGTATTGAATGGACAAAACAGATAGGATGACCGCTACACTACGTCGCGATGGTGGGGGCGGCGAAGACACTGGGGGTAAGACAAGCCAAATCTACCCCTCCCCCTTTAACAAAATTCTAGTTTTATGTACAAGTTTTGTTAAATAAAGTCTAATTTGTTCTAATGTTTTAACTTTATTTTGACAGAAAAAGAAATATATACTGACCTTTTAATCTTACAGCACAACAAAATATAAAACTATATAAGAAAGAAATACCTATTAACAAAAAATTAGTTAAAAATATTTTAAAACTAATATCTCAGGGTTTAGGTTAATAAATATCAGCTGAAATGAAAATTAAATTTACATTCACGAAGCTTAAAAATTTCATTACAAAGAAAATTTAACGTATCTTCACTTTTTGCAACTCATTTCTCTTATTAATTCATCATCCACTGACCCTGTCTCATTGTTTACTAGATTATATAATAAATACTGGTCGTTCTTCGTTCCTCTCTAGTTCTTCTTGGATAGTTTGGTTAACTACGTAGGGTTTGCGTTCAACTGAAGAGACCCAGTGGGCTGAGGATTTTAAAGGGTAATGGCTGATTATAATGGTTAGGCAAAGCTTGGCAAAGGCATCACTCTACTGAAGGCCTTACTCTGACAGAGCAGTCAGTTGGTCAAGTAGGATGGATGGGGAGGGCGTCATGGCATTAACAAAGAACTTCTGGATTGCCCATGGGAATTATTTTAACAGCAAGCGACTGGTGTGGACCGATCAGATATTTTTTTAGATAAAATATAGTGGATATATTATATTATTTATCATCCTATCGTGCTTAGTTTTCCGTCTGTGTATATTTGTCTTTGAAAATTTCATACCACAAACAATAATTGTTATGATGTACTCGTATTTGGCATGAATAATTTATAGTACCAAAGTATTGCCTTGACGATCGTTAGAGAATTGATTTAGAGCCATATGCTATGTAACATGTCTTATACATATTTGTCTTAACTACATAATCGTATATTGCTCAGTAAAAAAACTGATTATAACGATTAAACTAATAAATACTATTAAATATTGCTATAAGACACGGTTATATAATTTATGAACCCTTTATATACTGTTATTATCTTATTAGTTTTTCTATTTCGATAAAGACATAGAAACACCCTATCTGATTTATAGACTATGACATCTTTCCTAAATAATTTATCCTAACGTTACGAAACCTAATCTAACGCAACCTAACCTAACCTAACTCGTACTAAACTAAAGTAACCTATCCTATAAATACTACTAAATATAAAGAATACAATACTTTTCCAATTTATTTATTTTTCGGACTAGGTCTTATGAAACCAAAGGTTTCATAATCAAGCGACTCCAAAAATAAAATTTACATGATTTTTATTACAATTAAAATACAATATAGTGCAAATAGGCAAATACAAAGATTTTTCAAATATTTCAGCCATTATGAAAAGATAGATATGGCTACAGTATAATTTTTTGATATTTGAGAAGAAAGAAGGCTGGAATTTAAAAAAGGGCCTTCTTCATTATTTATGAGTTTTGTCTTTATTAATGTTTATATGTAGTGTTTGCCAAGCATTTACGTTCATTGGTACAACTTATCCTATCCTAAATTTACGGAATTTAACCTAACCTAACGTACCCTAAACATATCCTAACTTAACCTAACCCAACCAAATGTAAACCTAAGATAAACCAACCTAACCTAATCTTACATTACCTAACCTAACATAACGTTACCTAACCTAACGTAACGTTACCTAACCTAAACGTTTTTTCTCTGGAGAAAAGCTTTATATGTCCATAAAGAATGATTACTCCAGTTGTCCCAGCTTTAAAGCCTTTTTTCTGTAAATTCAGATAAAAAGGACTTTAATGAGATAGTAAAGCTTTTGTCAGGTCTCCAAGAAGAGATGTCATTCTTGTTTGGTGATATAAGGAAATAACAAGATTCTTTTCGTTTGGTTGAAAATACAGGGCAATAAAAAACAGTAATTTGTGTCAACTGTTCATGTTCAGGTATCAAGCCAAGGACTACAAAATCGAGATAATAGATTTTCAGCAATACATAGAGCTGAAATTTCTTTTGAAGAAAAAAAGACGATATTTCAAGTTGCGTTCTAGAAAATAGTAGAGATTGGTAAGTTTTCTAGTTTGACAGCGTGAGAAAACGATTCTTTTACACATTCGCATCCATTTATATCTGAAAATCTACATTTAATAAATTAAAGTTTATTAAAAATATGGACAAATCCAGACTTAGAAATGATTCCGTAAACTCTAAATGAACTCTGTTTGGCTGAACTAATAATGGATGTTGAATCTAGATTATACAGTCAGCTAATATCGACGCAATGCTCGAGAAATGCAACAGATTCAGACCTTTAACTTCAACAATATAAGAATATGAAAAAGCTACAGTCAAACATCCATACTAAACTTGACATATATATATATATATATATATATATATATATATATATATATATATATATAAAATGATACTACATGTATTAAAATTGAATGTACAATCAGTTTTATTTTATTTCCAATTACCTTAAGCAATTGTAGAATTTCAAAACATATTTAGTTTGCTTGTTATATACTAGGGTTTTACTAATATATGTGTATCTCAGAAAAAAAAACAAAATATATGCACTTGCGACCCTGATATTATTCTGAGAAAAGTAATAAGGCTCTTCATGAAATACAAGTGAGAACCCCCTGCTGTAGCTATAAAAAGACAACAAATATTAAAATTTGCTCGTTGTAAGACGGAATAAATAGTAATGGCGAACCTTATAGAAGAAAATACTTTTGTTAAAATTAACTTCCAGTTGAAAATTTAATAAAAAATAATTGAAAATATGAATATATCAAAACACAATAATTCTATGTGAAAGCACCACACAATGACGTGTACAGAACGCGTAAAAGAATGTGTTTGTTAGAGTGTTTAAAGCAGTCATTGTTAAGCTGTTTTGACTTTAACAATAGACCTTACCTTTGTGAACTGTGGCCTCACGCTTCAGAACTGTTTATTGTGTTACTTTTAATTTACAATATTACGCTTCTATAAAATAGTTACGAAGGTTCCTTTATTTATTTACATACTATATACACGTTTCTGAAAATATTTCCAGTAGTCATAGTCCAATACATTGTTGAAGTTGTCAGAGGCTTGATATAAAGTCGTAAAACATCGAGTCGTTGCCCAGTTCGATGTCCAGTTCCAACGGTATCGATATACTAGTTCTCAAATGGTTAGGCATTTGTTCAATATACTTTTTGGGGAAAAAATTATAATAACTCTGACAAAGATTAGTACTAGAAGTTAATGTTTAAATGAGGAAGTGTTTAAAGTTTACTTTAGTTGCTTTAGAAATAACATTTTCAGTTTCAGGGGAATCTGAAAGTAAATTAAAACCAATTCGTATCATCTGAATGTGGAATAATAATAAAAATAATAAAACTTAAGGACTGATTATAATCCATCTAAAAGCAAAATTTGATAAAAAAGGACTAAACCTTTCAAACAGCCAGAATATTTTTGTGATATCGAGTTTTCTAGTGCGGTATATACCCAAAATATTTTGAGTTGAGCATAGCACCTGCGCTGCTCAAGAAACAGCTTAACAGAGATCCTAATATCTCTTTTCTTGATCATCAACGGCCTTAAAATAAACAAGATAGGAATACTCTAAACCACAAGTCGTGTAACAGATTTAGGTTGCTTGCAAATTTTCAAGTAAATAGCGAATTTCATTAGGCTATGTCAAATGATAAAATTCCATTTGGTTTTAATCATATTGTTTAAAATGGTTACCAATAAGACCAATGTAAAAATTTAACGCTGGCCAAATCACGTGCAATGACATAGACGATCATGAAGCACTAAGTTTATTTATGTAAATATTCATGCAAATTGAAAGTATATGTCAGTTCGCTCTTCAGATATCATGTGGACAGAAAGAGAGAGAAAAATAAAATTACTCCAACCCCTCGAGTGATAGGCTTCGCTAATGCTCAGTCAGTAAAGAGTCTTTCAATTTAAAATTTTATTCTGTTCAATCGTAATTCCTTGTAAGCCGATAGACAGACATACAATTTGTCCACCTGAAATCGAAAACTGTTAGACGCCAAGATTTAAAATAAAAAAACTAATAATGGATTTACTGTACGTTCATAACATGATTAAAACTTATTTATTCCTAAACAAGAAAGAGTAACAATACTAATTCATCCCCTTTATTCAGAAATTGTTCACTATGATTGTTCAGAAAATGATCAAAACCACTATCTGTCAGAGATCTATTTACAGTTTTACAGGTTATTTCTTAAATTACCTTACACCTACATTAAAGATTCCAACACGTTTTCATCTCCATGATATGCTTTTCATTGACAAATAATAACGACTGTTGCATGCACAAAAATAAGAAAGTCACTTATATGAAGGTGGGAGTTGCTACGTAACACATTATTACACCTTTCATTAATAAATTTCATAAGAAATAATGTAATACGTAATTGATATGTGTTCTACCATACACGCCTGTTACAGTTACTACATTGTCCCATGATAGCATCTGCGAGTATTCCAATGGAAAATTAACTTCACTACAGGCTATTGCACCTGTTGCTGATCATCATTCATAATTATTAAACCATGATTAAATTCAAGAACAATAATTTAACATCATTAAATGCGAACAAAGTATGAGTGCAACAAACCATTTATCACGTAACAGGATTTACCGACGCATATGGCAGTAATCAGTTTATTTACTACTTTAATCTAAAAATGTAATGTAAAAATGTTCAGTAACACTTAGCCAAATACTATGTAGTGATATACACCGTCATATAACTCAATGTTCCTAATTATTTAGAAAAAAGTTTCATTCGACATTCCCAGTCCATACATCAGTTCGTTTTCGATATATCATGCGGACAGGCTGACAGTATTGGAATTTTTCCAGTCCCTCAAACGATAGGGGGCTGTTAACGCTAATTATATTCCACGTTTTTTACATTCTACTGTAATATTATTAACATTGAACAACTAATTAAAAACAGGTTATTAAACATTCGAAGGTTATTTACGCATAGTAGGATGTATTTGCAGCACTGTTTTGTAGTATTCCATATTTTCTTCATTACTCCCATACTCTGACATATCAAGAAGGAATAATAGAAATAAAGAATTATTGCAAAGAATGAAATGTGGAATATGAAGCCATACTTCTAACTTTAACAAATTCACAGCAAGTATAATGTTTTAATACTCCAATAACTAGAGGAAGGAAAATTAAACCTTATATGCGATCAGAAAAACAGGGATTCACTTTTTTCTATACTGGTAGGCTGTTAAAGAGTAGTTTTAAATGGCAAGTTCCATCCCCACCACTGGTAATGTGGAGAATTTCATTTCATTAAATGTCAACAAACGAAACTCAAAATGTAGTAAGAACTTAAGCAGAAACGGACAATTCGATACGAACACTCGCTGGCCTCATTGTAATCTATAAATCCGACTTCTAAGGAGTTAGATTTGTAGGAAGAAACCTATCTCTTACAAAAAATGGTTTATATTCAGCCAAGACCATCGAAAGATTTTATAGCATTGGGATGTAAGGCTTAGGACTTCTATTTTTGTAACGCTCACACATATGTGATGTATGTTTTTATTGCTTGCTTTATTGTCTTTAGATTTAAGTTAGAGCTCAAGTTCAAACGCTCTCTTTGACCACTGAACCAGTACTTTTGCCTATATACTGTACCGACTCTCCTGCTGACTCTGTTTGGTAATATCCTCGCACAGGCCATTGACTTATGAGAACTGCCAGAATAAGGCTGAAAAAGGGATTGGCTTCTCCTTATTAAAAAAAGTACATAAGTAGAATTTATTTCTAAAGCTTGGCGATCCAATGAATAACACCTATCTTTTTCTTAATTTGTTAGAAGTTTATCTGTAATAAATTTCTAAAATATAGGTACAGATTCTCAATATCCTTAAGATTAGTATTTATATGTAAAACATGAAAATGTATCAAATAGCGTATTAGATTGAGAAATTACCAGCAAACGTTTGGATATCAGTCTTAAACAAATATAAACATGTTTTAATAGTGAGAAGAAACACAATAACATTTACTACACCATACAATATAAGAATATCCATAGAAGAAAAGGAGGCCGGCTTAAATTGCTGAGATATACAGGAAATAGCTAGAAGCAATACAAGAGTACGCTACGATTGTTTCTACATTAGGATCTGACTATAACCGTACAATAGGCTATAAATGGATCACACTCCACTGCGAGTGCCCATATCACTACGGATTTACACCTTTGTCCGGGAAGTGAGTACGCTACGAGTGTTTCTACATTAGGATCTGAATATAACCGTACAATAGGCTATAAACGGATCACACTCCACTGCGAGTGCCCATATCACTACGGATTTACACCTTTGTTCCTTTGTCCGGGAAGTGTTGAAGTGCTGTGAGTTTACAGCATTGCTGTTCCTATTGTCCTTTGTCACTTTATTATTAACTCTTGAATTTTAAAAGTCAAGAAACCCGTATCCCTCTCTTTAATTATTCGTAACATTTATAAGATATTCAATAGCATTTTCTATGTTTTCATCAATTTAAACTGGAAATCCTATTTTATCGTTTACTACCACGTTTCTGCTTCAGTTTTATATGTATTTTAAGTAAAGAAAACCTTAAAAGACTTCAGCAATATAATTTGAAACATCTACTACAGATAACCTAGGCCAGTTTTAAACATTTCTAGAAATTGATTGATTGATCGATTGAGTTTTATGAGACAGATTACGTAAAAACTGTTAAAAAAATTTTTTGTTAATGCAAAACAAATAAAGTCCTGCATATCTTATATATTTAATGTATAGTATTTAGGCGTCTCTTTAAGTTTTTAACATGGGGAAGTACACAAAACGCATTAATGGTTTTTATACTTTAATGGTAAATTATAGCACATATAAATATAAATTGAACATTTAAAAATTATAGTTGACCTAAATCGCTTAGAGATAGATATATGGTTTGAATGTAAGAATCTTCACTTTGAAAACGTTAGATAATATGTGCCAAAAGATAACTTCTTGCTTTGGCATTTTTGAGTAGACGCACTTTTACTTCTTTTAATATTTTATTTTTAGGAGTAGAGAAATGATGGTGAAAATTTAATGTGGCATTACATTTTAAATAAAATGGACTACAGGTTAAACATATTTCCTTCACTACTTTGTTTTTGTAGGAAAATTCTGGTTTTGTTTGTAAAATCCCAATTGTTTTGCATGTTATTTAAATACAATGGGATGAAAATACCCCAACCGGACTCTCCATTTACGAGTATGGAGGTTGTAATATGTTTTCTATCGTTGTCGTTGATCAAAGTTCTCCTAAATCATTCGGGACATCTCAGCTGACTTACCTTGTGTATAAAAATAATATACGGTCTTATGTGGGTGTGCGTGTGCTCGTTCAAGTGGGCAGGATTTAGAAAATATCCATCCTTAATTTTGGAACAAACCTTGTTTTAGGATTATATTGATGGAATAAATTGCTTATTTAAATTCAATATAGGGAATCTATCCAAGAATTATATGATTAAAACTTAAGTGTTCGATTGAACTAGTATATGCTTGGTTTTATTACGGTAGAGATATAAACAGTACTTTAGGTGTTTATCCATTTTTCGGACGAGCATTATTTTAATTAAATTTAAACCGTTAAAAAACTTAATTGAGCGTTTACCCCTGTGTAAATATTCGACATTAGGCCAGATTTGAACAGAAAGATTAGTATATGAGAAATTTGATTACATTTTAAACTACTTCTTCTATTACAGCGTCAATATAAAGGCATTAGGGCAATAGTGAATGTTATCGGGAAATAGTTTCAATCACGGTTATAATTAGTAAGACCAATTAGTTTAAATTGTAATTAATTTGACAGCTTCTATATAGATTATTGGTGCCATCAAATTGACCCTGATTTCCACTATACCATTCGCTTCTTTTAAAACTAAACTTAAATTACAAAAGCTATATCTGTTCCGTTAAGAAATACCAATGCTAAAGTAAGGAGTTAATATTATAAAATGTTTAATAGAAGAGAAACAGTTCTAAATATATTTTTTTCAGTATTGACCTTCTAAATATTATTTAACCCAATATATCAACACGTCATACTACACACAATTACGTTAAAATGTTACATGAATGTAGTGTGAATGAAAGCACAATGGGCATTTGTTTCAAAGTATAATAGGACCTTAATTTTAGTAACAATAAATCAACGGTGTTTAGTATCACGGACAGCGATTTCAGTACTATGCCTTTTGTTGAATATAATTAATTGAAAAGCGGCAACTGGTATCTTACTAGGTATCCAATCAAAATCAAATACCACGAAGTATCACATAGAAGTATTCGATCTAAATTGGTATAAATTGTTTCCCTATCCAACTTTTGGAATTCATAACATTTCAGAGTATATTTTTGGACATTGCTTTTTAGAACTTTGTCTTTCAATGATCCGTTACGTTTCTGTCAACAGATGCTATTAGTTTATTTTTTAATATGAAGATTCCGTGTTACTACAGAAAATGTACGAAAACTTTCAATTTAAATTTAATTAGCATTGAACTTTGCTCATTAGCAAAACTTCGTAAACTAAAATAATTAGTGAATCAGACCAATATCTTACTTATAATCAAACACGTATCACGTTGCTTGCAGTAAACGTAGCTCGAGCTCAGCACAACCCATTAATCTCACGATGACGAACAACAGCTGGGCGGAAACTCTGAACTGATACGAAGTGGCAACACACGTTGCCTTCTGAAGTCTCAATGGTTTATTAAGTTATTTATTTTGCACAAATTGACTAACGTCCGAAAATAGAATATTTACCGTTTATGAAAACATAAAGTTAAAATATTGCAATATCATGATAGACAATTCCATAATAATAGACTTTTTATTAATTAAGATTCACGTTTATTAGTAACACGAATTTATAATTTTTTAATAATTCTTATACGTCAAGTTTTATATTATACAACCATAAAAATCCTAGAGGGTGGTTAATTAACCATTAGTAGCCACGTAAGTTTCCCAAAACTTATTTATTAACATATTAGTTTTTGTGACACTTGTAAAGAAAAGTTTTTAGTTGGAAATGAAGTTTAATTAGTTTTTCTTAGTTAATAACATTTGGAGCATGATATTTGAGAGCATATCCTGATGTCCTCCAAACAAAGGAGGGTCAAGGGATTTGAGTATATTACAAGGACAACTGAGGAGCTCAAAATTTAATGATTTTGATCAGACAGAGGCCACAAGGAAGGCCTATGTACAAACGACTGATTGCCTCCAGCAGCGTCGTTGGATTAACGATACAAGGGGATGATAGACACAGTTCTCGTTGGCACCTAGGAACTTAGGTAGGATAGTGACACCGGTTCGTTAGCCTATGAATTATGGATATCTCAGGCTGTTTGACTAGATAATGTTAAAATGATGTTTTGTGATGTAAATAATCAGCAGTTACTATAGCAGGGTTTGTTTGGTTTTTGTAAGCATGAGAGTCATGAGAGACCAACATGAGATAATACCAAATAATGGAATAAACAGCTGTTTTCATGCTTGATCCACCCCGTTTGAAAATTTTTAATGGACCTTTGAGTATATGGATTGTTTGGTGACATATTTAAGGTTGCGATAAAAGATACTTTACCCTCCAGTTTAAAGAAAAAAATTTGGGATCCTAAATCGAACTCTCTGAATGTAAGGATATTGTGATTGCAGATGGGACAGCGGTCTAAGACGTTGGACTTAGGGTCTGAGTTAGAGAAGGCGCGGGTTGAAATCATGTCTGTGACCGTTGCACTTATTACCTTCCCCTTATTCTGTTTGATAGTATTCTCGCACAGGCCAATGGTCAATAAAGACGGGTATAATATGGCTTAAAAGGGAATCGGTCTCTCCTTTTTCTTTGAAAAAAAAGTTGAAGATAGTAACTATTCATAGAGTGATTAATACTGATTTAAGTGAAGGTGAAGATGAAAACACATCTTTATTTCTTAAAAATATTTTAGCACACTGGTGGTACATAGACATATAATAATACTACACAGTAAGGCTAAAATAGGAAATTATTCACTTTGAACGTTCACACCATAAATATACATAATTAAATTATAAATATTTATTATGTATTTACACATATTGTATACTTAATTACATATTTTTTTTTATTTCATGCCACTTACAAAAACGAAGTTGGAAATTACGAGGAAAAAATACGAACAGAAAATACAACTGTCGCTTATGTGAGTGACAGTGTGATTTTAGTTTTAAACACATTGTATTGCCAGACAAAATAAAGGCAAATGAATTATAAAACGGTCGGTCAGTTCTATGTGACATGAAAAACGATTTTAAAGTCCAAATTGAGAAATGCTCCGTTATCTTGCAACGGAATTTTAGCTTGACAGCATAAGAGAATCCGCTGGAGGCAAAGAAAACTTTATTGTGGAAAACCGGAGTTATGGGCAAAAGCGTTTATCTCTGTCAAAACGAAGTGTTCCGGTCCTAGGGAAAAGGAAAGATCTTTCTTTCAACAGGATCTTTCACCAAACCTTTCAGATACGTTTTATACTTTTTGTTGATTATTTACATATTTTCCATTGATTGTATGTTACTTATGGCCTAGTTAGTAGTATGATATACCAGTAAATGTTTGGCAGTAAATCTTTTTACGGCACTTGGAAAGATGTTAAAGAGGTTAGTATACACAAGAAAAACTCAATAATATGTAAAAAACTATTAGTATTAATAAGAATGTGAAATATTTGAAAAAAATAAAACAGGGAAAAGAATAAACTAAAGAGTGTCTTTACCTATTTAAATATGTTATAATATCGTTAACCAGTTGTTCGTGTGCTTAAATCATCAAAAATTTGTTCCATATTGATTATTTTAAAAGTTTTATATTTTTATCGCCTTTTCCATCCAGTAATATACTATCAATATGCACAATTATTTCTTTTATTGTAAGTCATCTCATCAATACATTTATAGCAATCTGAATATATTTCACAGCGTTGTTGAATTTAATTCTTATTACCTATCAATGTGTAACATAAACACAGTCTTAAAATATTAAAAAATTTGAATTACAGTCATCTCTATTGTCGTTGTTGGATATAACGTTAATTTTATTAAGAATATATCCTCAAATATTTGAAAAAAAATTATGGTTGCCTGTAAAGTCGGTTTTACGGGCGAAGATTTTACGTGACAACGTCTTTTTCTCGGTAGAATATTTATTGATATGAATATTATTAAATTGCACAATAGGAACAAGGAATTGAATGAAAATAAGAATTGCACAAATTTTAACTATAGAAATATATTTTGTTTACTAAAACATTGTACATAATTTGAAATTAATTAAAATTTGTTATTGTAAATGGTAAAGTTGAATAAAACATTTACTAAAATTGGAATTTGAAATTCTTGCTAAACACAGTTAAATTCTAACTCCGCGCGTGGTGATTGGTCGGTTTAGTTCGTTTGTTTGGTCGCACTGTTATGACAGGTTAGAGGTTATAATTTGTTATTTTAAATGTTTGACTAGCAATACGCGCTGTTTCTTCTCAATCGACTGAATTACGATTGTTTGCAGAGTGATTTAAACTAATAATTTACTTAACACTATCAACATTTGTCAATAGTATGACATAACCTATAAACTCAGTTTTTCAACTTTTGTGTCAATCTAACAATTAATCAATCAATCATAGTTTTACGATAATGAAATATCAGTGTACAATTATTTTACCTTTATTGTTGTAGTTGTTGTAAATGACGAATCTAAGCACTCCACATTTTCACGAATAAACATAGTTATCTGCTTTATCCCGTGCGGCGGACCCACAGTTATCTGCTTTATCCCGTGCGGATCCCGTGCGGCGGACCCACTGGACGGGCATCGTAACGTTACCGGGCGTTACACTTTTTCATGAGTGACTCCGAGCCGCTACCTAATTTAAGACGATGTCACGTCAAAAAATACAAATACCTTAAGAAGTAACATATTTAACCGAGAAACAAAAGATCAAAAAAAAACAATTAAACTATAAACAAACATACTGCAATCTATAAACAATAAAATGAAACAAGATTTAATCTGCTTGAAATGTATTTATTATTTTGGATGGTTTTAAAAGTATTGAAGAATTTCAAAATTATTAGGTTATCACTTGCATATTATGGGGTTGTCACTTGCATATTATGTAGTTGTTACTTGCATATGATGGAGTAGTTGATTCTAAATATTCACTCAGACATAGCTTTTCCCCCACCCCCGAAATCCGAAATCTTTCAGTTAAAACGAACATGGCTTAAGGATAGCAATATTTAGAAGTATTCACATCAAAATACCATAACGTTTGTAAGTGAACGGAAATAGAACAGAGAGTTTGCTGCAGTCTTTAACATTTAATTCCTTTGTTAACTTATTTCACATGGTTGACCAAAACAAGGTATCCTGCTACCTAACAAGGTCTATTCAGTATTATGTAAATGGGAATTTGTATTGAATGAAGGCATCAAATAGAAAATTTTTAAACCGGACCCTCTTTTTGTTATATTCGTACTGATATTTAAATGTTACTAATTATGATATTAACATTTTGATTTGTATTATTGAATGGATACAATAGGAAAAAGGACACACATGTACAGTTTATGGTCTATTAGTAATGATTTATTTCCTTTCCTGTTGTTTCATAACATTTACGCGATGATGTCATACCTCCATATAAATGTTCGCATGTTACTCTGGGTGGTAGAGGGATATTAAATCAGCTGTTAGTGCCTATGGACCTCCCTACTGAAGCCAACATCCAAATGTTACCATCTCTATAACATTGAGGGGGGGGAGGGATAGAGGTCCCCTTCAAATCATGATCATTACAAATTGAATGCTTGGACCATCTCGAGATAGAGTCTAAAGTTCTGTGAATTGTCAATCGGGTTTCCTGCGCCTGGGGTTAGATCAATGCGTTAGGACACATTGCAGAAATTTACATCCGTTCTAATCCAAAATAAAAATTTTAGGGAGATCACCACATTCGTATACTGTGGTCAACGTTACTCCTGCTGAAGCCGGAACGGAGTGTCATTGAATTTATTATACTTGTCGCTGGTTTGTACAATATCACGTGAATATTAAATATTCTATTACACAAACTAACAATGTACTGTTTTACAATATCTATGGCAGTATTAAATGTTTGAACTTAGAAGTAACGTCACGAGAAGGGGTCATCAAAGTTTTCTCTACTAACTTAATAAATAAAAATATAAAATACATTACGAAGAATAAATAATACCGTTAAATACATTGATTATTTTCCTTCTACACGGAGACACACATAATGTTACATAACCCAGAATACTGACATACAGAAATGAATATGTATACATATGAATAGGGAGCAAAACATAGAAATGTGTCTGCGGTGACGGCCATCCATACAGTAATGTCAGGGCGACATCTGCTGGCGTTCCCAGCATTACGTATGTACATACTGATTTATATTTATTTGTGATACGAACACACACACAGTCGACCATATCTTATAGTATAGGTATACATAATGTGAGGATGTATGAATATAAACAGGGAGCGGAACAGAGAAATGTGTCTGCGGTGACGGCCATCCATACAGTAATGTCAGGGCGACATCTGCTGGCGTTCCCAGCATTACATATGTACATACTGATTTATATTGATTTGTGATACGAACAAACACATATAGTCGACCATATCCTAGATCATAGATATACAGAATGTGAGGATGTATAAATATAAACAGGGAGCGGAACAGAGAAATGTGTCTGTGTATTCCATCCATACAGTAATGTCAGGGCGACATCTGCTGGCATTCCCAGCATTACATATGTACATGCTGATTTATATTTATTTGTGATACGAACACACACACAGTCGACCATATCCTAGATCATAGATATACAGAATGTGAGGATGTATGAATATAAACAGGGAGCGGAACAGAGAAAATGTGTCTGTGTATTCCATCCATACAGTAATGTCAGGGCGACATCTGCTGGCATTCCCAGCATTACATATGTACATGCTGATTTATGTTGTCTTTCAAATAATGCTGTCTATTTTGATGCTGTCAATAGTTTGATTTTAGAACATTGAGATACATAATGTGAAAATTAGTTAATATATATTACATGTTATACGGAACAATATGCCAATAGTGAGTGCTGGACGTCGTTCTTTAACAACTTCTGTTAGCCTCTTACATTTTTATTACAAGATAGATTTACGCCACATCATATAAAGTCGAGAGTAGTTTATATTATTCTAGTGTTTTTGGAAATTGGAAAAGAAAGGGCAGTAAAAAGACATTAATAGAAAACAAATAGAGCACTGTTACCCACAAAACTATTAAATTTTATTTTACATAACTTGCATTTTGTTTGAGAAGTTGATAGACTTCCTGATTTGCACAGCTCCTATAGCTTTGAAGGTCATATTGTGAAACCTATTCGACAAAGAACCCTCTTGTGGTGATTTCCTAGGCTGTTTTGCTACAAATCCTTACACTTTACTCAGAAACATCCAGCATCTTGTTAAAATATCCTGGTATTAGTGTCTATATTGCACCTTTGGTATGAAGTTACTACCAAAGGTTATAACAAGACTTCTCCAGATTTATGATGCTCAAATCACGCTAATCCTCAATATAAAAATCAATCAATCCATTATTCAGTATAAAGGGTTGACTTAATAATCATAATTATATGGATAGATAATTTAATTTGAATGATATGAGGATTAGAACAGTAAAAACGTTTAAAATCAGTGGTAAAAAGCATTAAAAAATATTTGTTAAAAAGAATGATTAAATAAAAAACGGGTAAAAACTAATAGAATGGTTTTAAACTCTTGTTCAATTAAAAAACATGTGGTTAAAATGCAACCATAGTCATGGTCAAATTTAGTTAGTTACGGCTGCGTCTAGATTTTTCAATGACGAAATACGATGAAAATACCCACTAACTAACGTGATATCATAGGCTCAAAAAATAATTCCTAATTTTGAACGAGTGTGGTATGACGTCACAATCAGGATAAATATCGAGAGCGGCTCATTGTGATTTTGGATTGTCATTGTGATTATTGATCACATTACATTGTAATTACTCCTCCAGTCGAATAGTTCAGTACACATTTAATCCATTCTCGCAAGTCATCCTGATTAGAATTTGCACAGTTCCATAACCAGTGAAATTACTATTAATCAACTGATAAAGTGGCCAATTGCGGATATCACAAAGACATCATATATAATCTAGTGAGCATTGTTTGTGTTACTACAGATGAGCTGATATCTAGCACCATCAAACTCATTAGTTATCTTCATCTTAAATTTTTAATTGTAATAAAGTAAAGTAAAGATGTCTTATTTTACCAGGCGAAGTCAGGGCTAAGAGGCCCTCTCTAACACTTAACCTGGGGACCAACGGCTTAAAGGTGACTTCCGAACCAATGGCCGGGCAGGCGGGCTGCCCGCTAAAAATCCAGAATAATTACGCAATTATTGTAATCCAGTGAATATTCTAGTATTTAAACGTCCGTAATGTAGAGTTATAAGACGATTATAGAAACACAATAGTCAGATATCGTGTAAGGTATGGAAATACCTAGAAATGATTTTACTTAAAGACAAATATTTGCACAATTCTTGCAGTTCGATATCGCTTTCAGATTCCTTCGCCGTAAATACAACGAGAAATTCCGTATTAACTTACAATAAAATATTTGTATATTTAATACTATTCGTAGCTATTTGATTAATAAATACCAATTATAAATATGTAGTAGTTTTCCGGGTAAAGAATTTTCTGGAAGTCGAATGTTCCACAACGAATAACTAAAATCAGAATTATAAAAATGAAAGAAAACAAACAGTGTAATCTCGGAAAATGCAAATTGGATACTCTAGCGTGGTAAATTATTCAAACAGGATTCACAACTTCTCGCAACTTTGCTCACTGCGCATTGTTCAACTTATTAAAGGCTGGGATACATAAGCTGCTACTCATCCTCTTCTATCTCATGAAACTGCTAACTTTTCATAATTACCTGCTCTCAAAGACACGAATGGCCGTAATAGTGTTGTTGAAGTATTCACATAGCTTAGAAGCGTGGGAAGAAGTATATAACTGACTTTTATAAAGATGTACAACAGATAACCACTTAACACAAACATTTTTGTAATCTATAATTAATTACAAAAAACAGCAGTTGTTAAGAAACTTTACTATTTGGGATTATCCGTCGTATTGTATGTATATGTAGCAAAGTGTTGCAGATCAATGTTTAATATTCCCATTGATATTGTGTGTAAGAAGTAAATTACCAATATTGTCACAGATAAAGAATTTTGGAGCATTAAAAAATAATTTTCTATCACTGGCAAATGAATAAAAATTGTCCAATATAAACTTTATTATTGCAAGAACGGTCAATGATTCCATCATCAGGCACTTCACAAAATGCCTATTCTATTTTCCATCGTTTTAATTGTCTATGCTTGTTATTATCCTATGCTTTAAAGATGACATCTGAAGAAAAGGATGGACGCCAAACCTCGAAAATTAGTGTTCTATGTTTATAACATATAAAAAAGGCAAATGTTTGTAATCAAGTTTCCTTTTAAATAATACATCTTAAATATAAAACTTTAAACAAAGAAAAATCAAATATGCCCTGATTATTGAACATAAAAATGTTCAAATATCTGAGAAGCTAAGTATTTTCCTGCTTCTTGTCTAATATGATGATATTGAAAAAATCACAAAGTAAAGCTGGAAGTAAAAAGCTGATACATCAGTTAAGTTTTTGTAGTATTTTATCAGATGGGGATATAAGCTCAGGAAGGTCTGATACTTCGATTAGGTTGTGACATCACATGCTCCCCTTTCCCAAAAACGTAGCCAGGAAAACGTTTTGAGAGAGGGGGGGAATAAGACTGATATTTTCCCGTAGTGGACAGAAAGTAAAACAAGTGCAGTCAACCGCTCATTCCCATTTTGTTCCTTAAAATGTTCTTGACCTGTTTCATTGCTGAGAATGATATTTTTTCAGCAGTACATGTCAGTAATACTGGATTATTTAATCTAAATAATAATAGTCGTTTGCTAAAAAATAATTGCAAATATTGAAAATTTAAGGGGGGGTCCAGACCCCTTGGATCTCCTCGATGGTTAGGTCCTTGCCTTTCCAGATCATTAGATTTCATCACTTGACTTCACCTCAAACCTGACAAAGGCTAGATGTATCTTTAGTATTACGAATCATATAACGGCGTTCAATATTGACAGTTTTCTTTGTTTATAAACGCCTGCTATAATGTAGTAAAAATACTATAATCTAGTGAATATGACTTCTATTTAAACGGAATGGATTGGCGAAGTTTGGGGAAATACATGAAATTAGTTTAGAAATATAGGTGGGAGTTCATCAATGAATTTAATTTTTAGTTTCTATGGAATTTATTTACTATTTTTTTATTTAGTTATTTTTTACATAAATAATAACTATATTAATACGTAAAATACATACGTGTCTACAAAAAAAGTCTCTAAATTTGGAAACATTCGTTTACTAAAACCTACCATAAATTGCCCTTATTTGCCTCTGTCTAGGACTATCAGACCTTGTTAGTATGCCAAGCGCTAGACTCAGCTTCATTAGTGTGAGGTATCATCAGGTGTCTATTGTTTGTTCTACATTGTGATTATAAACAGTTTTAGTTTGATTAACAATCTATGCTATATTTCATTTATATAAAATATGTCTGTTAATCTGGTTTAAACTGTTACAGCTAACCCAATTAGCCAGGGGATTAATTTCAATTATTGGTTTAAAATAAACAAGAATTTAACGGATTGCTA
Organism: Homalodisca vitripennis; assembly: GCF_021130785.1. Lineage (NCBI taxonomy): Eukaryota > Metazoa > Arthropoda > Insecta > Hemiptera > Cicadellidae > Homalodisca > Homalodisca vitripennis. The sequence goes on from NC_060211.1 coordinate 12,927,427, forward strand.
TTATTAGTACATTAAACAGTCGTTAGTTTAATTCACCCAAACCGTTATGATCGCTCCTTAAGTGCCAATGATAGTAAAAAAACGATAGGTTTTCACCGGTAAGAATCAATACACCATTTTGTTACCAGGTATAAACGTATTACACCATATATCAAATGAAATCTTGTTTAAGTATAGAGGCATTAGGCATCATCACCTCAACAATGGTTTCTATTTCTTTGTTTTTTCGACAAACATGTTTTAAACAATAATATATATTATAATAAAATAAATTTTAAATATACAGTTTAAGTATAAAATTATGTTTTAAAATACGATACTCATTTGAAGCAATAAAAATTCCAGCAATTGTTAGAATTTTCAGATGTTAATGAAAGTAGGATATGGCTGGCATAATTAACTGATTATTAGTGGGTGAATAATGGTTACCAGCAGCTGTTCTTTTCAACTCGGCAAAAATTGAAATTAGAAACCATATCAGCATCCTCAGCCATGCTTTACTACGTTAAATTAATGTCAGTATTAAGGAAAGAGATTTATTTGCGTTTGTAGTATATCTGTCAATTAATTTAATTCATTGTACCTCATATTGTATGAGAATGTAGCCAGTTCACTGTAACTACAAATTTGAACTGCAAACAAGCTAATTGATAGTCATTAAGAATGATGGTGAAGTTACGATTGTATATTACGATTATATATTACGGTAACGTGTAACAGACTACGTATCTACATCTTCGCGTAAAATAATATAGATCAATATAAAGTACTAAATATATTTAGTTCACACATAAAAAACAACATAAAAAATATTTCTGTAAATAAAGTTTTAAAGGGAGTTTTTAAGGTTTTACAAGGTTTTCTATTGAAACTTTTGCGGATCCTTTCTTAACAAACTACATTTTAAATTTATCTATGCTTTAACAATTCTAATTATATTGTATGAGTTTGGTGTGTATTTTTTCTTTCATATTTATTTATGATATATCATTTACTTGTTATTATTTTGTGCAAACAAGAGTTTTTAAAATATTAAGTTGCCTCAACTTTTGTGTTAACAGGCTGAAGATTCTTTGATTTAATATTGACCAACCTTAAAGTATTTACTACAAAACTGGAGAGGTAATGTTGAACACTGATGAGATGATGTAAGACCGTAATTGCAATTAATTAGCCATATTCTGCCGAGATATTTTGCAATATGATGTCCGGAAGCCTTAATACAGTTTCAATTAGCCAAAATCAAATATCTGTGAAATCATTTCCGAGGCCTAATAACTCGGTTTGTTGGAATAGAAGATTTAGCGCTTGGCAATCCTAATATTGGAGAAGTTGTAATTATGGCATACAGTTCGCCCAATAAAATGGCAAAAAAAACGTATTGTTTGTTACACTAACATTGCACTTGTCACAATGCAGTAGCCCACAGTTTCGTACACAATTTCTCAGGTTTTGGACCTCTACGAGCACTTATGATTCGAGAGAATGTTATTTCCGGTGCCAATGTTGAGATTGACTTCTTCCTACGATCAAGAACTTATGTTAAAAGTGTATACTTAGTATGTTGATTGTAATTTAACCCGGTCTTAGAAATTTTGTACAAATACTGATTTTGCCTTTTTTCCGATCAAGAAAATATATATACATACATAGCTCTGATAATCCTACTTTTGTCATAAAACTAATTTAGGTTTCATAACGGTCTTTAAATATATAATAAAATATATAGTTAGACTACATTTCATTGATGGAGGAGTTCTTCTTATTGGAAAACACTATTTTCTATTATGTGATAAAAGAAAAGTCACAATACTGTAACTTTCTTTTATCATATAATAGAAAATTAGACTACACTGTTTCTTATAATTTTAACAAATAATGAACACAGGAAATATATAACCCAATTAATTAAAGAAGAGTGTGCACTACGCTAAGGCATCAATTTCTGTTAAATCCATGGTTAAGCCACTTATAGTTACTGTCTGATTGTTTACACAAATAAATTGTTGATTAATTATTTAAATATTAAATTTTAATTAAAATTTTTATTTATTTACTAAAATTATATGATTTAAGTAATTGATCATATAATTTGAAATTTAGTATATAATTTTTGTATTTGGTAAGTTTGGTATTTGTATTCGTACCTTTAAATGGTTAGGAAATATTTTTGAACAACTGCGCTATATAGAATTAATAATATTTTAAATTATTTACTTAATTTATTATTAAATATACGAGAATGCTGATCAAACGAGAATAATGACAGTTACCACCGCAGCTCTACTGTGTTACACAGAGCAAATACGGGTGTATTGTTACACAGCACTGACTGCAAACAATGGTTTAGATTGTATCTTTCCAGTTGTAATAATATCCTGTTGCTTTAAAAAGAGACAAATATCTATTAGTTTGTATCAAACAGTTTGAAATAATGTTTTACAAGCTACGTTAAACTTTATGGATACTTCGTATTTATAATACCAACAGTTTATTACCCACATTTATTATGTGTGCTTTATATTGTCCAGTAGTATAGGCCTACCTATACACAGTGCAACGAGGTTGGTTAAATGGTACGAGAACATGTTTTGCACTTTTCAGTTATGTGCGCAAGATAAAACACAAGTAACCACTTTGTTAAAATGTTATTATTAGGTTTGATATTTTTTTATGCTTGAGGGAATTTAAAAATATTCCATGGTTACATCAAAAACATTACGTTTCAAGGATTGAACTCAACCCTTTGGTGCAGATGTCAAAATACCTAACGCAAAAGTTAGACATACACTAAAAAAAAAAATAAATATATGGATGTGAACTCACCTATGAAGTTAATATTGTGAACAGAACAAGTCGCACGTCAATAAACTAAAACATTTATCTAGGAACACGTAACTTTCCCTGTTTTTTAGTATTGGTAGAAATAAACTAGATAAGTCCAACTCTTTCACACTCACTAAGTAAAGTTATTACTTTGAATTCATAATTCTTTTATCAGCTGCAGCTAATCAAATGAAATAGCTGAAACAAAGGGACTATGTTTATCTCTGTGAAAACTGAAGGAGCGTTATCTTATCAATTAGGGGAAGGGGCTTATCTTATCTTGTCTTCTGGGGTACGCGATAGGCCCAGTATGAAGCCTTAAAACGTCAAAGTTATTAGAAGAATTACCATTAAAATTCAGTTTAACGGAGTATTTACCGTAACATCAATTACCGGATAGCTATGATTATCTCCAAATTATTTTCATTTAGACAACAATGTAGATAGTGTAATATTCTATTAGAATATTCGTCACCTTATAGTACATTTTTGAAGGATTAGCGTGATATATATCGGAAATTAACAGAAGCACTAAGTACAAATTCTAAATTGCAGTAAAGAATTTATACTGAGTAAAATGCAACAATAGTAGGCTAAAAAATAAATCTTATAACAATATTATACCAGGTGATTCCATTTTAAGTGCAAACTTTTCAGGATCGATAGAGGATGCCAATACAAACATTTGTTGTACAATACACATGGGGTCGCAAATTTTTCGTTTCCGAGAAAAGTGAGAATTTTGAACGCCTCCTTGTAGGCAACACGTAATGTTCCCTTTGAGATTCGGTCAAATAAACACAACACTAGTGAAAGTACATGTGTTTTTTTCTTAATAACAAATTAAACAATAACTTCATGCAAACAAGATTATAAAAATATATGAATAAAAAAAAAATATTAATCAGCAGAAGTGTGAGAAAAATCCCTATTCTTTTAAAATGTAAGACAGCCGATGTTACGAAGAGCTTAGCTTTGCATCGACACACACTGGAGACATTTTGAACATTTGCTTGTAATGACTCATTTCGTACACCCATCTCACATTCATTTCAATATTTAATTTAATTTAGAAATTTATTAGTAATAATAATTACATAATTAAGGAATAATTATTTATAAATTGTCTCAAATTTTAATACAAAAAATAATAAATACAAAACTAAATATATCAAAATTAATCAAAATTCACCTTATTACATATAAAACTCAAAAGTTATAAAGTGAACTAAAGTCAGTGATACAGAGTGCAGGGATGATTGTTGAAGAGTGAAGAGAGAGCAGAGTTTTAAAAGTTTAGAGGAGAGAGGGATATAGAAGAAGTGAAGCAAGATTAACATTTTAAATAAAGAAACTGGTTACGTTTATTCAGCAGTATTTGAAAGGTTACTTTATTAAATTAATATTATCACTGAAGTACAGAGAAGCAGAAGACAGACATTGGGTGAGAAAATTCCTTTTTAAAATTTAACAGTGATCCATTGGAAGAACATAAAACCCAGGAACATTTGATTTGGCTAACAATTCAAAATTAATATAATTACAAAATTTAACAAAATTATTTTTCAAATTACAATATCTTTTATTAAAAACAATACCTAATATTTCTATTTCATTAAGCCAGCACGACCACCCTGCCCTACAATTTAAGAACTGTATTAAAAAAAAATCATTATTGTATCCTCCATCCTGTTTCAAAAATTCAAACTTGTATGTCAATTAATTTATCATCATTAAAGTTCACATTTGTATCATACTGAGTTATTTATTATTTCTAGCTATAATCATCAGAATACAAATTATGTTTAAACCATTTATTTAAAGTGTATAGTAGTAGTATATTACATGCTGTATTAATAATTTTTATTTACGTTCTTGTTCACGTTATGTAATTTTTTATGTACCATTACGAATCATATACAGTTTTGCCTACAAGGAAGCGTTTCACTAATTTTCAATTTTCTCGAAAACGAAACATTTGTGACCTCATGTGCATTGGACAAAAATAATTTCTATTCACATCCTCCACCAACTTTGAAAAATGCGAAGTTTTATCGGAATTGCCATGTATATCAATATTTCATTGTGATATCAATAACAATACAACTGGAAACAAAAGGTTTAGTACAGATATGCCATCTAGAGGTACTCAACTACCTATACCTATATTTGCTTATTACAATGACCATATAGTTGTAAACATAGTTACTCGTTATACATACTCTAAGAGGGTACACCTTTCAATGTATGAGGATAATGGTGATGCTGTTTTGCGCAATTCTTACTTCATAGATTATGCATGGGACTAATAAATAGAAAAACAAATTTTGTGTAAAGAGTTCTACTATTAATTATATGTCATATCATTTTAATTCTTAAACAAACCCGTATTTTCACAAAAATTAAAAAAAACTGTTTTTCCAAGAATTAATTAATCAAGCAAAGATATCAAAACTTTAACCAGCTTATTTATTCTCCACCACATATAAAAAACTTTCCCCAATGAGCAGGTGACAGTGTTTATTACGCCATAATTTCAAAGCTCCAACAGTCAATCCGATAATTGACTGACTGATCCTTCAATCCTGTTGCGAGTTCAACATTGACCCAGACGCTGTGTAATACCCAATTAACATCTCAGGATTCGTAGAATTTAATTAGAAGTTGTCATTCACGAGACAGGTTTCTGGAACTCATTATACGAACCTAGACTTGTACGTTTAAGCGTGTAAATTTTAAAGATTTACTAACTGTATTTTCTGCTCCCTGTATTGCACTGAATTCTTAATGTTTGATTATAGTACTTTATGTATTTTAAAAATATAATACATGTCAAAATTTGTTTATGTGGCACTGTTATCAAAAATAATTCCTTTAATTAAAAAGAAGATTACGTGTATTTTAACTTTAAATATATAAGCACGAATTTAGTATGTTCTATTCCGATAAGAATTTTAGTTTTGGTACAGTGTTTTCAGTTAACGAGTTTAACTATGGCAAAATAAAAAAGTGAGAACTTCACTTATAATGAAATGCACGTATTGATAACCACACGTATCCTTAGTGTGGGTAGTCTTTTTTAGAGTTCGGGCAATAAATTGGGGAAACCCCATTGCATTTAGTCCTATATACATTATCTTGATTAGCGCTATATTCATTATCATTGCATTTAGTCCTATTTATTCTATCTCATTTATTGCATTTAGTCCTATATTCTAGAGGCTTTGAAGTTGCTTCCGATGTGATGGGATTATCAGGAGGGACAAGTTTGGTGCTATGGGTCACCTCCTTGTCGAGATCCCATGAGAAAGGATCTATATGTCAGTTATATCACCTTGGAAGAAGGGAGGCTAGCTCTGTTCCAGTTTCCTCAGTCCAAATGGGTAGAGGTAGGTCCTCTCTCATGTTTAGGCTACCATCAGCCTTTAAGGGAAGAAGGTCATCATAAACCTTAAAAAATATTGTTTTTAAAATGTTTTAAACTAATAAATTCCTTATTTCTTCATTAAAAATATGATGTATAACACAATACATAAATATCACCGACTGATTCTTAATGATTTTTCTGTAAAGTCTGACTTAGGCAGTGGTCAAATAGAAAATCGTTACAAAGTGTTTTGTTATTGTGTACTGTAATATTAATAATCAAAATAATTTGTTCTGTATGCTTTTTTCTTGTTTATAAAAAGCTGTGTTATACTGAGTATAACAATACTTTTGTTTTGTTTTGGTTTACCTTCTGTTTATGTTTATTCACATAGCCTAATTAATACGTTTGAATTACCTTGATTTTATTATATTGATAATAAATAGTGATTTACTGATAGTGTTTTAGTGATAGAAGAAATGCCACGATCAATAAGTTATGAGTAGAAAAAACAATATAAAGGTAATTAGTAATCACAAAGTTCATTCCTTGTTAACAAAAAGACTAAAATTACATCAAATTCTCAAAGTAGTAGGACTCACCAAAACACACCGCCTAGTTCTTCATAGAAAAAAAGAGTTACTTAGGTATACTTTGCCTGGTGATACTTTACATGCGGTTTTTGGAAAAGTAAATATAATTGTGTACCCATTTTAATGGTAGTCGTCTGTAAGAGACTGTACCGAATGGATGAAACACATAGGGGTTGGAGATCTCTGAGGTCGTAGTAATAAATTCTCGGAATTGCATAATATACTAATAAGTTTAATTATGGCTAATAAAATTACCACTTTTAGATTATGTTAAAACTATTACGCCACATTTTTGCCAAAATATAATACTAATTAATATATAATAATTCATGACATGTTATATAATGTAACCAATAACGGTACAAGTTACACTTATCTATCCACCCTATTACCCAACATCTAGAAATTTTTGGTTATTAATGAGACGCTATTTAACATCCATACTCAAGTTCTTGGATTGCTTTTGTTGTACCCAATATAGGTTCAAATGGAAGGTATAAGCCGGTTAGAAGTGAATACTCAGTGGATAATATTTAAAATTATGATTACTATCAGTCCTTTGTTTGATATTTATTTTTGTCATCAGTCATTCCTTATAATTTTGTCTATCAGTCATTCCTCATCATATTACCATAAAGAGATAATGATCTCATGATTCTCCGTTATCGCTCGCTGTTATAGTTCATATGATCCCTGAATTACAGCGCCCTTAATTCAGTAAAAAGGTAAATAGTTCCCGATATTGAAGAGTAATATGGATTTACATTTCTAATATAAACCATGGCACAGATTATATAAAACGTCATTAATGAGGGATCGACCTAATGAATTGAAAGTATACACGATTATTTTGTGTACTAGGATTTAAAACTGTAACTTCATGGCTGAAACATTACCCTACATTTTAATCACACTTAAAATGCAATGGTAATTCTCTTATCTGGCAACAGCCAATTGAAAAATGTTCTTTCTTCAACTGGTACCTTTCATCGAGAGAGTTTTATCATTACATACTTACAAAACCTACTTAACTAAAGCCTTTACATAAATCACATAAGATGAATTATTTTTATAATGCTAAACTTTTGCCATTTAGGAAGTAACTTTTCAGAAAGAATTTACGGATATTTTCAGAAACAGTGACCGTTAGCCTGCAAATACGTTTCCACAGCATTGGTTTACAGATGAATAATGCAAGACCAGCCGCACAACTTCAGCGGTCTACAGCTGCACCAAGTCTTGGGAGAAACTTTGCTTCTTAAAGAGTGTTTTACTTACAACAATTTTGTAGAAGGAATAAACAATCTGTAAGTTTCATCAAATAATCAAAGTAATACATTATTTTACTACAAATACATAGTCTTAAACTGAGTAAACAATGTCTTTTATGCGATAAAAACGAAACATATTATACATTTATATTCCATATTTCAGAGGTGTATTTGAGTGCGTAATGTTTTCTTGTAAGCTCCTTATCCCAATTACTATAATTCACATGTGTTTTTCAGGCAGTTATTCTCAATTCTCTAATAAAATTGATATCAGCTTATTTCTATACGTTGGTTTACAGTCGTCATTATTACAAAAATACTAAATTGAGGCTAGCTGGTAGATTAAATGCAATTTTTAACCCTAACTCTTAAGCCAAATTGTGTGCAGTGTCTGCAAATTAACGTCCAACTTTGTGTTACTGGTATGCCTTTCTACTGTATTATCAGTATAAAAATAAACTCAATAAATAGGGTACATTCTGGAAAACGTTTATATGAAGCTTTAGAAGTCACTAATAACAATATATTATTATAGATTAGATTAACTAACATATTTTATAGATTTTACAATATTTTAAAGTTACTTCCAGGAATGAACGACAAGCGTTGGCTCAGAGAATAGAATTGTGCTCATTAGCAGAGATATCAATATCTCTCTTAGGATCAGTATACAACTAAATAGGGAGTACCAAAAATACATCGCCCTTTCAGACAAAAAACAAGATACGTTTTATTACACTAAGCAAAAGTGAATATTTAATAAGGTTGTTGTTAAGCTTTAGTTGGAAAATTTATATTTATATTTTGTTTTAAAATTTCGAACCTATTTGGAGATATAATTATATACTAAATTTATCAGAATTACCAACAAATTCTGGTTCACTTATTTCTGGTTATTTCATGTTAGATGTATAAAAATTTATTTTTATTTGAAGTTTTAATATACCCATATACATTATCAAATGTCCTAAAACATAAGAAATTCAGAATTTGACTTCGAAGATTCTCTTTGAAATAGTCGACAAGAACTATGCCAGATGTAAGTTCGCTGGACTGTGCTTTTGAACAACTGAACCAATTCCATCTCGAAATGTACTAAAATATTAAAAATATTTTTCAGTTCATAAAGAAACTAACGAGTACTGCCATTATTAATGTAATTTTAAATGTAAAATTATGTAATATTAAGTACGAGATCTAAAAGGCAATGTTATTATGTAACTTTTACTATATATTTAAAGACTGATATAAAACTCATCTTAGTTCACTTTTCTTTAATTATTTTACCATAATATTGAGAAAACAATGACTAAATTAACACATGAAATGCAATAAACTTACTGAATTTCCAAATATAGTTTTTGGTTAAACGAAACTGTTAGTACAATAATATTCTAATCTGCAACCATTTCAAATTATTTCAAAACATTAACTCATAGATAAGAGAACAGCTGAGACTACTGCTTCCTCTTTAACATTTTCAGGAAATCCATGTCGATCGGAAACTAGATTTCGACTAAACGAAGAGCATTTTTCAATTCCAGACAAGGGCCGCGCTTCAGGAACCCATTTATCCAGTAATGTCCGACATTCGTTGATCCTTGATCCTTTGTTTCTCTCTCTGTAGTTGCTGCTAACTTGCATCTCATCGTATACAACTTGCTGGAGAAATTATATTGAAAGTAGTTTAAATTTTAGTTACAAAACTCATTAAAACTATTACTTAAATATTGTAAATTTCCCTAACAGTTTTATTATAACTAAAATACTTATAACAATGATTACTGATTACTTGCAACATACAGTTTAGTCAGTATTAAGTAGCATTTTAGCTTACTATTATCCTTAGAACATTATAAATCCAATTATATTCATATTTATTTTTGAATTGAGCAGGTATTTTAACCAAGTTAGAAGCAAATATTACTATACTAAAATGGTCGAGAAAGCTGATATTGCATTAAAATGATTTTTTCGTAAATGTCTATCTAGTAAAGAGGAGCGAATTTAATCAGGTTTTTAAGAAATGTTCTAACAAAATTTGGTCACTTTTAAAGAGAAACATTAGACAACACAGGATTAGGAGATTAGGAGTTTTTCTCATTTGAATCTAAAAGTATAATAACCTTAAACTGAAAAAATAAATACTTCAAACTCATGATACATTATGGCTGTTCTATATTGTAAGTAACATTTAATTATTCCAGAAGAGCACTCTGACATACTAAAGAGGCAGTACTATAGATTAAACATAAAGAATCTGCGACGGACACATTTCCTACACAAGTCCCACACAACAACCAAGAAGATATATATAGCTGCAAGCGACAGTTAACCGAGTCAGAAGTTTCACCAAGTGTTTGGACGACTAAGTGGCCAACTAAATGTGTCTGACACATGCTTAAACTAAAGTTAGAGTTACAGTCTATAAAGTGGTTATTTTCTATAGTGGATGCATAATTGATTTGTAGTATTATTTTTTTAAAGAGTGATATAGTAGTAGACCAGTAAAATTATTGTAATTTACTGTTATATGTCATGTAATTCTGTATACAGTTAATTAATTTTTCTCCTCTTTTATTTGTTTTTCATTTTAAACAAAGAGGTATAGCCAATAGTGAGTGATCTCGATGTATGTGGGTTTATATCTTTTTATGATATCAGAAATATTCGTTTGAACATCCAAATTGTAATGATAACATGGATTTGTGACATACAGCTGGATATTTTCCTGGTGCAAAAAAACCAAACCGGATTGTACCGTTTGGGGAAACTTTCTAATGTTTATGAGAGAAACCAGTTATCCGGCCATTCTTTAATATTGTTTTATTTTAAAAGAGGTAAAATCAGAACTGAAAAGTAGGCTATCGTTTACGAGAAATCATAAAGTTGCCAAAGGTAGGTGGTCATGTACTAAACACTTTTTAGTTTAATTTTCAGCGATTGATTAAAAAATTAATGAGTTCCTTTTATTTTTAATTTATATGTAAACTTGAATAAAAGTTTAGTTATTAACTTTTAAGTGTAAACTTTCATGGCTGTTTTCTTGGCATTACTTGTTAATAAGGTACAACAGTATATATTATTAAATTTTACTGTTAAAACATTCACGTCACTACACACATTATGATACATTTTTTCATCAGTTACAGTTATTTGGTAATTTTATTTCAACAAGACTACAATAAATATGTAGAAAATACGATATGCTTGCAAACACTGTATGGTTTGGCTCTTACGACATTCAACGCCCTCCTTGTGGATTTAGTTTGTGACATTTTCCAAACATCATATGGTCGCAGAGTACACAAAAGCGCATGGTAATTACTTTAGCTATTACACTCGTCTACTAATCAATTATAATTTGGAAAGTATCCGGCTATAACTGAAATATATTCTTTACTGGTTGTGTCACCACAATGGATAGATCTTTTAAAATAAATCGTAATATTACAAGTTTTGAGAATAAGAGAACATTGTTATTTGTACTCATTAAAAATAAAACAATATCGATTCAACTTAATAAATCTTTTACAGTTTTGTACAATAACTGTTTAAAGGTTCTTTGTTTAAAGTTTGTTATTGACATGGAAGGTTTGAAAGGATGACAATATTTCGAACAATTGTCATTGTTATAGGTTACCAAAAGTATAACATAACGTTTCGAGGATCGTAATCTAACCTCTTCGTCAGATGTGGGACGTATCAATGTTCCAGTACTAACGCCTGGACTGGATTTCAAGCAGCTTTTGGGTATGTTTGAACCCTTTTTTCCATCCTTTACTTATTTCTGTTCTTTATTTATGTGTGAATTAATACGTCCCAAACCTGACGAAGAGGATAGATTCCAATCCTTGAAACGTTGTGTTATACCTTTTGTAATCTATAACGATGACAAATGTCTGAAATACTGTTATTCTCTCAATAGAGTAGTATTGTTAGTATTGTTAAGTAGTAGACCAGACCTCACGTGAATTTATCGCTGTCTCCGAAGATTTACCGGATAGTTAGGAATAAAAAATAAAAATTATATATATATATATGTACAATTTATTTCAATATCATTGAATCGCAAAATTACTTGCTCCTAACTCGAACCCGGATCTATCACTTGCCTGGTGAATGTGCTACCATTACACCACAATACCTTTTTACGATAGAATTATTTTTGTATTTGGTCTTCCGATCATATGTTAGTTTGCTTATTTAAACACATATGTAAAAGAAAAAGCCAAATACAAAAGTAATCTATATATATATATATATATATATATATTATATATAATGTATCTATATATATGATAAATGCATAAATCATCGAACCATTTGTAAAGTAACTGAAAATTTAAAACAAAGAAGCCCACACTATATTACAGTAACATATTAAAGAAATAAAGCGTCCAGTACACATAAAGTCATGTGCTGCATATTCTTATCAGTACAGAATTTGTTTTCCTATAGAAACATTATTAACTCCTAAAAGTATGATAACAAAATACTCGTAATTTTTTACCTTTCCGATCTTGTTTTTTTTTTTTCAACAATAAACTTTTGAGACCTAAGGCGGAGGTCAGTCCCAGGGCGGCAGTAGAGAACCGCTCTCAGACTACGCTGCCCCAGGGAGCTACTAGGACGTGGCTTTCTTTTGTCTTGACTTCAGTATTATTTATGGTCAGCATTTTCAGTTTTAGTATTATCAGCCGTTCTATTCTTTTTGTGTTGGAAAAATATATTAAAGAGGCTATTTAATGCACAGAGTAACATTATTTGTTATACTAACTTTTAATGGCTTAAAATATTGGTTTTCAATATTGAAAGTTGCGAAAGGAGTTTAACTCTATACTTTTGCTTTGGCATAACATTTACCTCATGAAAGATATATTTTCATAATTAATAAAATAGTAATAATAGTATATTTATACATTTAACTTTGTGCTACATTATGCATTTTAAAATCAACTTTTTATGGTTTGCATTAATGTAGAGTACTCATCCATGAGGAGGTTTATGGCAATGGTTTTAAGGTAAAAATAAAGTAATGTTTTACTCCTTCCATATCGTTGCCTGGTTGAGGGATACAGCCACTACTCCATACACGGTTATATTATAAGAAAAGAAATTGGACGTAGAATTATTGTTTTTATAAGTTACTTAAGATATTAACATGTAACCATTAGAATAATTTATTCCTACAGTAAATACGATTCTCCTTCTCACCCAGATCATAAGTTGGTAGTGTCTTACTTTTTTAAAGTTTTCAATGATATAATATGATATGTAATAAAATATCCTACATATATACACTTAATTTATAAACAAACACTCCAATAATTATTAAATTTTATTTTAGTGAGGCATTTCGTATTCAAGGAACACATCATTAGACACACATAACTGAAATAAATGTTTTTGATTTATAATAATTATAGTAATAATCTTCTTTGCTTTCGGCTCAATCGGAAGAAAAGTAGATTTTAGATGTGGCTGTAATTTCTGAAGATGTTTAATTTGCACAACACTAATGGGACAATAACTTTCAGTGATGTAATGTTAACATTATCACAACACTTTTGAACATTGATAATCTAGAAATCTTCCAAGAAAAATTTGCTTTAAGGATATAAATTCTTTAAAAAAGCGGAATCGATTTATTTAAAATTTATCAGAAATTATACTCCTAAAAATATTTACTTATAATGGATCAATACTTCTACAGCTTTAATCGACCAAAATATTGAATTCATAAGAGTATCGAAAATATGTAAGAATTGCTTTAATAAGAGAGAAGCAATTATTGAATATTTTTATTTTATTATAATATCGCTTTCTGCTCAGTCGGAAGAAAAGTAGATTTTAGATGTGGTCGTCATCTCTGAAGATGTTTAATTTGCACATCACTGAAGGGACAAGCAACATTTGTTGCTTGATATTGCTTGAAAACTTTAAGAGAAATGTAAATTTTTATTTAAGTTATGAAATATTCAAGATACAAAATTGTGCCAAATGCGAATGACCGCCAGTAACTGAAATTATATAACCATTCATTTTTATTGACAAATTTTAGTCTGAATCTATTAATAGCTACAATAGTTATCGTATTCAGAAGTTTATTATTCCCGCTATGTTGTATTCTACTAAATTAATTAAGTACGACCGCTAAATGTAAACTTGAATCGATACATAACAAAAACACTTATTGTAAAAAATGCAGGGCATTCCAAAATTTTCTTTTTTGTGATACAACGCATAATGGCTAATATATACCATTAATTTGCCAAAACTCGAATGGCGGCACTTTTGAAACCTTAAGAGATATATAAAAATGCTAATGAATGTTGGGTTTTTTATATTTACCTTGTATATTAAAAAAATGTATTGTTTCTGGCTTATGTTTGGAGTTAATAGGGTTAAAATATTTGCTCGAATTTGATTGGCCGCTATTTTGAAATGTTTTATTGTTTAAGACTTAATTTTCCCGCTATGTGTACAAATTTTAGTCTGGATATTAAAAAATATATAATAAATATAGTATTTACAGCTCGCGTTGTATTGTAGACCCATTAAAAAAGGAAAGTGTTGTCGAAATGTATTTGTGACTTAAATTCTTACTGGTGTAGTTATAGACTGTCTCACTTATATGCGTTTTCGTTTTTCATGATACAAACTGCCGTCCGAAGTACATACTTTTTCCCACAGTTCATATTTATACGACATTTGAATAACAATCATATTTTAACTACACAGTGTAGTAAACGGTGGCGTCTTTATTTTTGCGGTCTTTTGAGTCTACAATTTTTATTTCAAAGTTCCTGACAATTCTATTTTCCTCACTCTCAGATACGGATAAAGCGTACCTACGTATAGTCGTATTTTAATACTTAAATTTTCAATTATGTTAAAGTTGTGAATATTTTAGTATTTTAGGAATATTTCAAGTAAGTGTATGTCCTCATTGGAAAAGGGAGGTACAGCTAACTAACAGCATGACATTGTCACAATAAAATTAAAAGCACGCATATACAAACATTTACTTAGAATCTATAATTTGATATATAAAACGTGTATTTGTTATACTATTACATATCAGCATAAATGTGACATTAAATATAATGTGTTAAAATTGATTATTTTTGGTCGACTTCCTAAAACCAGCGAAAATGGTCCTATAAGTAAGGCTACATTATATTTACTAACTTTTGCACACCTCGTTATAAAAGAGAAATAGAACAAGAAAGTCTTAATTCTTAGTCTTACGCGACCTGTATCATAACTAATATCAAAGTTTCCTTCTCCACACCTCGTCCAAACATTGCTTACATAGTTAACTTATTTATTATTTCAACGGCTGCCGCCAGTTTACAATAGCCCATAAAAGTAAAATCAATACAAATAAAAAAAAATAGAAATAAAAAAATTGTTAATGTCACTTGGAATTGCAACAGTTGTGAATAAATAACAAAAACTTTTATAATGAACTTTATTTCTAACACATTATGCAAATATTGAGTTACTTTAAATAAATTTAAACTAATATTTAGATTATTAATAAAACTCTTCAAATAGAAATTTAAAAATTAATACCATAAAATGTAGCTTTAAATCTATAAAAAAGGAACAAAAATAAACTAGACAAACAGAAACAAACTACAGTATATGCTAAACTACTGCAAGTGTATGGCATAGTAAGAGAATAATAATAAGTATAAATAAAAAAAACTAAAAAAAGAAAAGAAAACCACATCGGCGACCACAAAAAACCAATGAGCATTTTTTATATAAGATATAATGATAATAAAAGTAATAAAACCATAAAACCTATGATGGACAACAATAATAAAGCTCTATAATGTCATATCAAAAAGTGTAACAAATTTTATGCATTTGCAAGAACACAAGAAATAAATATATAAACAATATAGATAGTACATAGCAAATAATTTTAAATTAAGTCAACAGAAACTGTTTAACCACTTCAAAAACAACCATCTCAATCATAACAATACTGGTTGAGTATATTTATTAATAGATTAATTGTTTGAAACAAGAATCAATGAAACAATATTGTGATGCAAGTATTAAGTACTACACAAAAATACTGAATTGGAGTTGAACGGCTAGTAAATATTTCTATGAGATTTCATAGAAACAAGCGTCTGTGAAAGACTTTCTTCACCTTCATGAATGAACGAGCGAAATACACGTGACTTGCATAGAAATGTCCTCATTAGCAGCTCTCGACAATATTTTCTTCTCCTCTTTTCTTTCGTACTAGCTTTTGTTACATACAATGAATTTGTGTTGATTGAAATAACTATTAACAACAAAATTCTTGTCTTTTCTAGTTTTGTATGTTGATGTCGTTAAAAACACCTGGGTCGATTGAATAATGTTCTATCGTTTATAGACATGTTATGAGATTCAAATATATGTTTTTGTTTGGCATACGTTTTGAATTTATTCTTTTTGAATGATGACATCTGTACAAAAGATTGACATTAATTTCGATTTAAAGACTTCCCTAAAGATTATATTGTAAGTAATAATATTTACTAGTAGAAATTTTAAGTTTGAAAATGAGTGTTCTTGCATATTAATTTCATTAACTTTAAAACCTACCTTATAGTTATAAGAGCATATTTACTACTATTAGGTACCAGAATAAAAATTTGTGTGATAATATCCAATATTTTTAAGCTCCACAAAAACTATAGCTATCGATAGAGAATATCCAATGTATGAAGTGAAAGGTAGTTCTATTGTTCTTTTCAACTCATGTCTCAAGACAAATCGGCCTGCTGTGAACAACTAATATTTATATGAATGAAAAAAAAACTTCGTTATAATCCTTATATAATTCAAATTATTAAATATGAAGGTCTTGTTCTTTCATTATTATTGAAAGCCTCTATGCATTTATTTTGTCTACATACCTGTACTCGTAGACAGACTCTCTTAAAGACAACACAAACACACTCACAATCCTGTAATATTTTTAATCTTGTTTTATTTTCTGTTGTCTGGTCTTGTAGTTTACTCACTGTTTTCTCGTTAAAACCTATTTTTATATGTATACATACATTTTTGTTTATATCTATTGTTGTTATTGATTTAGAATATTTATTATATAATGAATTAAATTATTCATCTTATAATAAAGGTTTTAAAAATATAAAATATATAGATAAAATAAAATGTAATTAAAAATTCACTTTATATCTATATTTTACGTTGTCACTTACTTGTTATTATAAATTATTACTGTGTTGTTATTATTTATCATGCATTTATTTTTGTTATTTATTAACTCATTATATATTTATGCTATTTTGCTAAGATTATTTTTTACTGTTTTCACCTGTTTACTATTCAAATTTAACACAAAATAATTATGTTTATATTATTAGATTTCTTTTGCTATTGTTTTACATTGGATTTCCCGTTGGAAGTGAAATAAATAAGTCTAACCCAGTAATACTAGCTCTAGTTTTAAAATTATATTTTTGATTAAATGCTTAGTTTTATAATAATTCTTTCAGTTAAAATGTAAAAATGATACGGTTTAGCTAATAGTAGAGCTAATTAATATTAATAATATATAATTTTAACAACATGAATATAGCATCAGCTACACGTAGTAACAATTTGTTTTTGGGAATAACTGTTGTAATTCACTAGTGATATGGATCAGTAAAGATACCTATTTCCCAGGAGAACAACTCAGGGAGTTACTCAGTCAGAGAGCAGTGGTGTTATGGCCGATATTGGGGTTTAGACCATTTACCAACGGAATTAGTTATACTTGAGTTTAACACAAGGTTATTTACACCAAATTGTAAGTGGGAACAGGTTTTATTGTGAGATATTATGGCGCAATGGTTACATCATATTATATTTTCACTTAATATTTGATGTTAAATATTTTTTATCGAATATACTCGTGTAAATAATACTGCAGATAATAACAATACGCAATTTTCTCAGCCTACAGCAAATGGTAATTTGCAGAAACTATTTATTATTTAATTAAAATTAATTTACAGCATTCATTTATAAAGAGCATAATCAAGTTCACTCGGAAGAATAAACTAAAATACTTCAGCGTGATATTTTTAATTGAGATTTGAAATAAAAAAAGGTTTTAAATTACTTGTCGGAGAATTCAATGTAAATTCATAAATATTACAACGCAGATACTGCAAAAACTCTATTATGCCATACAAAAGTAGACTCAGTCAACGAGAAATACTCCTCTACTTTTCATTTATATAATAATTTGCTATCGTTTCAGAATTGCCGGGTAGATGGAATTATTATCAGCTTTTGTAATTGTGTCCCGGTAAACTTGGTGGATTACTTTTGTCATTTCTATCTTATATTTTAATGTTTCAGGATATTAACTCTCTATTCCATTATATGCAGTGTGTCCCAAAACTTTCTACCAACATACAAGTATTTCTCACGTTAAAATCTTAAGTGAAAATAAAAAAATGGTGGCTTTTCAGGTAATTATTGATTTTTCGAAAGCTTTAATATTTAAAATTTTTTTGCCTTTGCTCCAGGAATAATACCTGAAAATATTGCTACAGAGATCTGCGACACCTGTATATATTAGATATATATCAAATTGGGGTAAACTGAAGTGCTTGGTTTACTTTAGTTAGTATAAATTAAAACTAAGAAATCAATTTTATTTATATTCTTAGTTTTTGTTTTCATAAAAGTATATATATTTAGTTTACAAACAAACCATTGTTGTAATAATTGTAGACATGTTTTTTATGTTGTGTTATTTTATATCGTGTTATATTAGCCCGTAAGCTTATTTAAATGTCTAACGATTTATTTGACCACGCTTGGTTTCTTTCATATAGGGTATACCAATACTAATTTTTACTATGTCTTAAAATATGTCATTTAGATAAAGGTACTGTAATTGAAGTTGTATATAAAAGTAATAATAAACACAACAGTAATAAAAAAATAATATATTTTCAATATATAACTGCAATAAATAATATTTAGAATTCTTGAAACATTTTAAAAACAAACACAGGTCTACACAATTTTTATTGGGAAAATATGAAATGTTACTATAGGAGATTAACTTAAGAGACTTTGTACATGTATTGAGTAAGCTGTTTAATTAATAATAATTACTTGTTTATCCCTTGCAGAAGATCGGGTGCATAAAAGAACAAAGGATAAACTTACATAAAGCGATGTGAATTTGTCAGCTCACTGAGTCGTGATATTGAGTAAGGGTTAAACAAACCGTGTATACTACAATTTAATGATGTAACTCATGCACAATAACATTGCGACGTCACTAATATTATTATTTATGAATCGTACATAGATCTATGTTACAGAGATAAATATTTTGTAAAGTGACTAACGTAGACCAAATATTTAGTTTCAAATAATAGTCTTGATTATTTTTAATAGGAAAAATATTATTATTTTAAATTATATAATGCACAAACCATCTTTTAATTAAAAGGTCCAAATTTTTCTACGACTTTTACTATGCCATTCTACATAGGTTAGCACACCCGGATGTTGGTATTTAGATTTCTAAAAGATCTAAAAACAAATTTAATCTATTTACATATTTGTTAAATTATGTAATATTGTAAATTCCGCATAGTTATTGCGAGAAATAATACATAAACACATACACACAACGAAGTGAGTGTATAAACCAACCCTTTTTTATACTCTACTTAATCATCGCAAGGATGTTTTCAAAACTAAGACACTGAACACATAATTGTCAGGCGTCATACATTTTTTACTCCTTATAAGATATTGGAAACAAAATGGATTAAAACGGTTTAAAAATATGAAATTTCAAAAAGGCTGCCCCAATCGACCATACGTACGACCAAACGAAGTATAAGACCTTTCTTCAGAAACTTGTATAGTATTATATAGCAAAAGTGCTTAATTCTTTCATTTATTCAAATCACTCAATTTTAAGGTGAGCATATCACATGCTAGAATTTTTTATCATCATCATGGAATTTTAGGGGTGAGAATAAGATACAGTTTTATAGTTTTTATTGTGATTTTGATTTGATGTCGGTGAGTGTAAAGTTTGCAGTCGACTTTGTATCCACATTAATTGGATGTGGATATGTGAACTTTTGCTACTAAAGGTACTCAACTGAGTAGTACGTTTAAAATTAACTAAACCAATCGTAATAAAAAAAACACAAATTAATTATATAACAAGTTTTTAAAGTATTAAGTTGTTATCCTTCAGCCCTTTCCATCAAAAGATACAAGAAAATGTGTATACGCAGTTTATGATAAGAACTGTTGTTTTATTTCATGTTCATTTTATACTCATTAGTAAAAATGTACTGTATAGACTGTAAATACGTTTTAAACCTTGGGTATTATCTTAACCAAACCAAACTTTAATTCTGTTGTAATACTGAATGGTAACAATCATTCAACCATTACCCATTAAAATTGCATCCTGAATACTTAAATGGGACCCATAAATATAAGGCAAGAATTAAAAAATACAGTTTAGAAATAATTATTTTCAAAAGACATGTCACTGTGGTACTTTATGACCTCCGTTCACAATATTTAAATATATAAATGTAATTAGCTTTTAGAAATTTGTGACTATAGATTTATTCCAAATTTAAATAGAATCATTTCCAAAAAAAAAATAATCATTTAGCGTACTGTGCTGCATAATTAAATCTGTTCCGTTTAAATTATAAACTTTGTTATCAGGAGATGGTCTGAATCAATTAGGTTAAAAAAAACCAGCACTAAAGAAGTTACGCACTTACTTATATTTTTCTAGTATAAAAAGGTTTAAAACATATAATATATTTATATAAAAGAAGAGATAAAAACACAAGTTCTAGAAACACTCTGGAAGAGTGTTTGAGGAATACCCACGCTAAGAACAACATGTTCCAGCAGAAGCCATAGAAATATTAAAACGGTGAAAAGGAATCCAAAGACAGTTGAAAACAACAGATAAAGCTTTTATTCAGAAAAAGCAAACCGCCCAAATCCGGGTTCCCTTTGTTGATTCTACAAAAGCCTTGATGTGGTCATAACTTCGGGTTTTATATCACGGAAAACCTTTTGTGTTTTATTATTAAAAACAATACATAACTCAGTATTAATATTTACATACTTATTTTACAGTATGAACATTCTGTTTGATTGTTTGCCTTTAGCATATTACTAGGGTTCAATAGTGGGAAAATATTTCAGTTTTCAATGATTTTGTAATTATTCAATTTATATCAAGCCATGAGTATATGTGATTAATATTCCCATAACCAATTAATATCCATGCAATATAATAAGAGATAATGTTTAATGGTTAATAAAAAAAATAAAAATAATAAATGGATGGATAGGATCTGTGTCTCAGTCGTCGATGATAATAATCATTGTTAATTCCCATTTAATCAACAAGTAAATTATAGTTAACAGACAAATCGTAGCTTTAAGTTATTACTAAATTATTTTATATCTTAATAAACTTAGCGTGTGGCTTATAAAGCACCTCAATGTTTGTGAAATATTAACAATTCAATAAAAACTTTATGTGTGATATATTTATCGCTGAACAGTTGTATGAAAAAAGGCTGGAAGTAGATATTATAATTTATGTAGCAGTTATAATAATTTCTAGCCACGAAATAGTTTAAACAAAAGAAGCTGGACGTGGTATAGATTTTGTTAAAAAATAACCCGGGAAAAATGCTCTTAATAAAAGTTGATACCAGCTGGCTATTCACAATTATTATATCTGATCCCTGTCATCACGAAACACAGCTTGGCCTTATGTTATATCTTTGATAGGCCTACTCTACCATAAATACTGATTTCGTTCTTAAAAATGATAATGTGAATCATAATGTAATATTTACTATGATTGTTAATGCCCCATATGCTGGCCGTCAGATAGAATTGTTCACGAAGTACAGTCTTTAATACTCTTTATATAGTTTAATGTAATTTTATAACAATGATTCCGTGTAAGCATTCAGTTGGTTTATTCGTACGTCATAGTAATAAATAGACTACTGACACAAAGAATATTAAAGCTATCATATTAAAATTCCTTAATATTTCTTGTTTTGTGCAAGTTTTGACTATTTTTCTAGCTTTTCTTTAGAACACGTTTGTTTTAATAGCATTAAAATGGATGTGCCAAAATTCACTTACAATACAGTTCTTTACAATTTAAATGCATTATATCATATATACAGGCTGTTTCGTGGGAGGATGGCACAATTTCATGATATGACAGTAGACAAAAAAAAACATTCGTATGAACATATATCCTATTTCGCTTCGTTTAGTGTCTGTCAGTCCATACGTGTTTTTAATAAAAGTAATCATATTTCAGAACTTAACAAGTGTAAATAACCTGATACTTGGAATTTATGTTAAGCTAATTAAAAAAACAATAAATAAATGGAAACTCCTATTATAATTTTCAATTAAAAAAGGTGGAATTTGAAAACTTTAATATAAAAATAAATGTAATCCTACGAAAAACTGCAAGAATAATTATTTGTTGCAAATTAAATAACAAAACTAACGATACCAAATTTGCTTAATTCGGTTGAGTTGAGAAATAACATAACCACATTTATTTAAATTGTTCAGTGTTTATATACATTATGTGAATATATACTTTGTGCATAAGTACTGGTGTAAAGTTTGTTATTGATAATGAATCATTCGAAAGGATAATAAGAGCTGGGACTTTTGCCATCACAATTTGCTACAATTCGATTATACAAATTTAACCTATTCTTCAGGTGTAAAAGCTGTAATATATAATGTTAACGACACACACACACACACACACACACACACACACACACACACACACACACACACACACAATGTTTAAATAAAAAATGTTCGGCTACCAACTTTCCCCACACTAAACTAATTTTTACGTCAGAATATTTTGCACGTAAAAAGTCAACGATT
The DNA here is from genome assembly GCF_021130785.1 of Homalodisca vitripennis. Classification (NCBI taxonomy): domain Eukaryota; kingdom Metazoa; phylum Arthropoda; class Insecta; order Hemiptera; family Cicadellidae; genus Homalodisca; species Homalodisca vitripennis. The sequence goes on from NC_060211.1 coordinate 12,950,475, forward strand.
TACGTGATAAACCAAAGAAGAAAATACAACAGACTTGTATTGTCACTGATTCTTGTGAGGATGTACATGGATTTTTGGTTCTCTGTAGGCGATGAATATCTTCCAATTAGCAATCTAGGAGGCCAGCCAAGCCAGGACAATATTGGATTAATTCAGTAGTAACGTGCAATAATATCACCAACAGTTGAAAATTTTACAGAAAGCTTTAATTTTATATAGGAAACAACGACTTTTATGATCGTGCATGCCTGGATGGGGTTTGGTTGAATGTTAGTGAAAATCATTACACTGGTTTAGCAGGTAACTGAGTAAAATTATATGATATTTTAACACGTGTCATAATCTAGACATAGTACTATAGACTTGAAAGTTTGCATGCAACCTCAGCGGTACCTGTTACTTGAAACAGTGTATGCTTTTAAATAAAGTTGTTGATCAAGTTATTAAAAGTACATTTTACGACGTAAGATCTTCTCTGAAACATCACAGAATTCATCCAGCTCTGCGTGACCTTCATAATCATAATCATAATTTCTTTGGTACATGAGTACAAAGACGAAGTTATTGTCACAGGGCTCTTTCTTATATTGACCCTTTGATCATTTAATCTCTCATTCATGATTCTATATTTCGTAAGTTCTTAAGGTTCAGAGGAATGTCTAATTCCTCACTCAATCTGTGTCAGTGCAACAAGCTCAGGAGTAAGATCTACCTACAGAGGTATTATTATTCACCGTTGACTCCTTGTCTGTACGTGAAGAAATGTTCTCAGGTATAATTGCTGAGATCAGTAGGTCGATGTCGAGATATTTATGGATCCACACCAAAACACATCTCCCTCTAGTGATCTGAAAATCAAAAAGTACCTATCAAATATTCGTTGTTGAACATCTTTGGGCAAATAGTACTTACGAAAATAGGCTTTTCAAAACCTCTGACTACGCAAAGCTATCCAATATTATCTATTTATGGAGGAAAAACTATTTAGCTTGTATGTAATTTAATTACGCACGAAAACTACACTCAATATGTATGTAATCCGATAAACTTACATAATTGAATCCAAGATTGGAAGAGTGAGCGTATAACCGGTGTAAACCATGTTCAGTAAATATTGTTCAATATGATTCTGTATAAACTTTGTTCAAAACGTTCAATATCAGAGTTTGTCCCCAACAACACTGCTGACACACCGACTGTAATTCGGCGAGATTGTCAATAGCATCGACAATGCTGTGTTAAGCTGTGGGCTGAAACAACTGAACTAAGTAACTCAATAAAGTAAATATTTAGAGGTGGTATATTATATATTATTTACATATTATTAAAAACATTAAAAATAATTATTTATCTAGTGAGAAATGTACTAACTTATTATGAAACATGCTAAGATGTTTATTAAATCATATTGAGGAGCAATAATATCACTGTCAACTACAGTTAAAGTGTATATTGTTCGTATTATTAGTAGTTACAGCTATGAATGATAAAAATAAAGGATTTAACGCTTATGAGCAACAAGTTACGAACGTTTGCCTTTTCAGGCAGGAGTTCGATTTGTCAACTAATTGCCTAAAGATATTGAATAATTCGGAAAATATATTTACAAAATACGTCAGAAGACATATAGTAGAATGACATGTATTAGGTCTATATAAATTATAAATTCATGAAAAATAACAGTGAGACCTTTATACGCATTTTTCAGATTCGAAACTAAAAGTAAATATCACATATTATACAGCGAAATGACCAAAATAAACATACCTTTCCACACCAATGCTAACGTGTTGTTTTATTAGGCCAAAGTTGCCGCGTCATTACGTTACAGCTAATTATTAGATGTCCGTATTTACCTGGTCATTAATCTTTTGCTTCTCTCATTCATTACTCAGACTGGTATTTAATCGTAACCATAAATTACTATACGATGTCAAACAATATCTTTACTCTCTGATATTGCCTATTACATGTCCGCCTGGTAGGTATACTGAGGTACCACACTTATACACTACGTAAATACGAGAGATAGTCATGTTTAATGTGCAGAAATTCTACTTTTGTCTTGTATACAATTTATTATTTAATTGCTTGGCCGATGTATTTATCCATATTTAATCTTATCCTACAAATTAATTTTCTTGTCTTGACACCATTAACCGACGTAATTATAACTGTCGCGTATAATTTTTGATCTTAAGATTGTATCAGTTTAATTATATCCCAATTTTTGGATAATTATTCCTTTACACAAACAGTACTTATTTTTGTAAACTCTTAATGCGGCAGTGTTGTACTGGACGCAGTGAAACTACTCAGGGTGACGTCATGCTTTCTTACAAGGTTGACTGCGTGGTTTTAACGAGCCTTTATTTTGGCGAATGTATTCATCTTTCCGAGACAGATAATAAGACAGATGTAAAATTGGCACTTAACTTAAGACAATTTTCACTCCTTATTTAAGTGCTAACAAAGATATTTTCAGTACACGAATGAGCCAGAAATTTTTAAATTGGCAATGGTGAATTTGTTGACCTCGTTTAGAGAGCACCACCGTTTGTACCCATTTAATGTACTGTATCAATGTTTTAACTTCCGAGGTTATAAATAGTTATACAGACCATTTTATACAAAATAACTACTAAAATGTAAAAAAGAGATTTCTCTAATTTGGTGTAAAGGCTAAGTTAATAATTCAACATCACCTGACCCAATAAACTCACAAAATGGCTTAAAGTTATTATATTAACTTTTTTACAAATAATTAAACATTTGCAACACATAACACACTAGTTTTTACATTTTCAACTAGTTTCGCACGCTTTTCGTAAGCTTTGTCAGTGTATTAGCACTTCTGTTTCAAGCGACTTACATTTCCAACACAGCGATAGAGTTTACATTGATGTCACGATCAAGAAATTCTCTTAACATTGTAATGTGCACGTACATGTACTTTATTAAAAATTGGTCGAACACTCAAGCTTTAGGTTCAACCATACATTTATTTAAAAAACAAATATACATCATAACTTAGAGCCGTCAAATAGTTTTTGGCTATATAATATAAGTAATTGTCTCGTAATTGCAGTTTATAGTGTGCAGGCGCTTTGAAAATATCTTTTGCAGCACCGCCTCGTGGCGACATACATCAATGGGCATAGCTTATAAACCTTCTCCGTGGAAAAATACACATCTACATATTCATTTTCATAATGATCGGTTATATAGTTTACGATTCTATATAAGGACATACAGACATACATTAATTTGTATATAGATTGACAAAATCAAAATCTCAGCAAACGGTTTAGGTTAGAATTTGTAAGGGTGACCTAAAACTTTACAGCGCATGTAGTAGACTCGCTTACAGAGAAAGGGAAAGTCAGCAGGGTTATTTGTGTAACAAGATCTCGATAGGTAGGGGAGCAAGTACGCCGTATATCACGAGTCGGGGGTCTTGCGACTGCTAATCTGATCTTGGCGAAGACAAGCGTGCCAGGATTGGACGTGACCGGAGTGTTGATCGCTATTTAGTGCGCGCAATTCAATTTACATTATGTGATAAAGCATTTGCAATTAATCTGAGTTATTTATGCTTTAAATGTTATTGCTACAATTCACGAGATAGTGAAAACTAGGAAAGAGGCCTATGTGACAAATGAAACTGTTTATTAATCTTTTGTTAGATTTTTGCATGATGATTTGGATTGTTGATATAAGATCCGATTTTCATTTAAGATTAAAAACCAATCTTTAACTGAAAACACACAAATTTTTTTTTTTTTTTAAGTAATTTTATTTATAATTAAGAACTTGCTGGATATGATTAACGTTATTAGACTAATAGCTTTATGAGTGTAAAGACATTTTTGAAATATATTTCAGCATTGCAAAAAACCGTCTCAGTCCATTAAAACTTTCTCTATATAAATTTAAAGCTCCATTTTATGTTTTCGATGAATGTTTCATCTAATAAATGTCCTTTTTTGGGCCATATGAAATGCAGTGAAGTGTTTCTAATTTTTTCACAGTACCTATAATTTGATAAACCCATTCAAGACGTTCGATTTCGGAAGGTAATATGAAATCACTCAAAACTGACAAGTTAAAAGTTTTACATAAATCACCTTACTTTACGTACTATATTAATAATATTTTGCTATTAGGGAGACTAAAAAGATAATTTTCGGCAATAACGCACTAAACAATATACTTCTATATAAAAGACGAAGAACTTTATATACAAGTAAATTGAAAAATCTTGTGTTTATTAATTTTTTATTACACTTACGTTTTAAGACAGTATCAGTTTAATGTGACAGAGGGGAATAGGTGTATAACAGCCATTTTAACTGTAGAGGAAGTATTAAAAGTGTTTCAAAACTCCAACGTATTAAAAATTGCGTTAATTTATAAGTTATCAAACTGATAATTAAGGGGGTTTAGAAAGGGTGTTTTGATCCATTTCTGGAAGTACATAGTAACACAGCTTCTGCAAGAGTGAACTAAATAACCATCGCAATTTTTGACTAGGTCAAACCTAAATTTGGATTTCAATGGTTCTCCATAAAGGTTTTAATTTACTTCGCTAATCAGCATAATTTAATGAAATTAAAATTAATGGACATGTATGTATTAAAATATGTTGAAGAGTTTAAACATTCGTTTTAGATTTGGGCTGAGTATTATAGCTGAGCATCTCTCACCAGTTGTTGGTGAACGAAATCCAATTTCTGCGTGTCTAATCAGACGATAAGTTCCAAACGGGTTGGTCCAGTGAGTTTATATTTTGATCGAAACTTTACCTGTTTTATCTATCAATCGGTATTGATTATATTTACCTTAAGTTTATTCGTATGATTGATTTTTACCTGTGAAAAATTGAATCGTGATACATTGGTTTTATGTATAATCACACTGGCAAAAAAAACAGAGAAAAAGATTAGTAAACAAAGAAAGTATTATGTACCTTCCAGGAAATTATCTAACACATGTGATGAATTTTCCTTGATGAATTGGTTGTTATATTACAAATCTTGATAATGTTAGCTTAATGACCTGCAATTTCATGTCCACAAGAAGCTAAGCCCTAAAGAGCTGTTGTAGTGTAAACGTCGACTTGGATTACTCATAAAAATGGGTTTGGCTTTACATAGATTCAATTTATGGTAGTTCAACAGTTTATATTAACTCACTTTTTGTCGGTGTTTTAAGCTAAAATATTTTAGATTTCAAACTAACTTTTTGAACACCTAGAGACAAAATATTTGCAACAAAGCGTGAAACTGTATAACAGTGCGTTAATATACAATTTATTGTTTTAGAAATAAAACAGTTAACATAGAGGTAATATCTTCTGTCACCTGAAATATTTTTCACTAGGTATACATTTGATATTTATTTGCATGATTTGTAGTTTATTGTTGAAGATAAAGGCAGGAAATGTTATAATACCTTTTTATGTTTAAAATCCAGGCATATGCCCTTAAATAATGAGCTCATATATTCAAAATTAACCACCACGAGGTTCAATTATCTGAGTGTTCATGCAAGTATCACCAACCGATTGATGAAAAATAAAACTTATGTCTTTATGCACCATAATATTCCAAAACGCCAACCTAGAGTGTAAAATTTTGGAGTGAAGGTCCATCTCTACAGCTATACTGAAATTTAGAGTGGTACAGTTTGGTATATTAGGGTTGCTCCTCGGGGCAGATTTTATCTACTTAGGGGCGAACGCGATACCGCCTTATCTAATCCAATGTCTTGGGTGCTTTTAATTTTGTTTATCCAAAAACACTCTTAATATTTGATATTTTAATATCTCCTGAAGTCCCATAGTGGCCATTCAAACTCAATAAAGGTAATACGTGTTTCTCATCCCTAAAAAATCATAAAGCTAAAGCTTCCAAAATGTTTTGTTTATTTTTGTTTTAATAAATCTCGATATATTTCAATAAGATAGGCCACACCATACTTAGAGAATATTACAGTTAATTATCAGAATACGAGTTAACATGGTCATTATATTTATTTCTAATCAATATCAACCATATAAAATATTTTTTACTTGCGAGGTCTGAAAAGGACAATGTTTATTTACAAGTGCTATGGTCCATATAACCCCCCCCCCCTACTTTTGTATAGTTATATATCTTTTGATAACACGCATATGTTACAAATTTATACATTTTTATAGCTAGAATAATTTGATTGTAATTTGGAAACAAAATAGTCAGTTATTTAATAACAAATGTTTCTACATGAGAAAACAACAATTTATTTTTGTTTATTTTGACCTGCTATCAATTAGAACCAAATTATAACCTTTTTCTAAATATGATTAGGGTGTGTTTTATTGACTATTATTAATAGAACACAAGAAGAATTTACTATAATTCCTTTTAAAACTCCACCTATTTACAACCCATTGCTTAAAGTTACTGTTTCTGAGGAAATGCTTTCTTGGTGCATTTTAATAACGTAATGTCATCCATTGTAACCCGTGAGTAACAATTTTATAATTCTAGAAGCCTATTGCCAAATGTTTCATTGAGTTTCTACTCTATATTTAAAAACTAATGGGCTTGATGTGTATACAAAATTTACTGTTACGTCACAAAATCACGATATAGTTCAAGTTCATCGTTTTCTTAGTAGTTTAGCTTTTGCCTTCATGACAACAGTTTATCTGTCCATGCCATATCAAATTATTTTCACCAAAATTAAAATCTTGAACTATTTAATGATTTTTACTGTATTAACAATGTTAATACACTGTTTAAACTATAAAACTTTGATATTAACCTTACAAAGTGCCCTTAACTGGATAAATTGTGGAAAACCTATCAAATTAAAATCATACTCGTTTGATGAAATACAATCAAATTCGGTGGGTTAAACCATTCAAAAACAACTCTGGATGATTGTTTTATTTTACAAAGTTGGTTGTACATAATGAATGTTTCTTCCTTAACATATTTAGCTGGCATCTAAGTTTTAGTTATATTAACAACTGATATTACGAATTGTATCTGAATACGTTATTTTATGAAATTAATAATTATCTTAGTTACACAAAATTCGTTATTAATGCGTTTGTAAATTATGAAATATATGAAAACTGTCTGAATTATTTTCATATAAATCAAGATTCTGCGATGATGAATGGGTCGCTTGGTTTGGTTGCCAAACGTTACTGTATCGGTTTTGGCTCCTTTTTGTTAAATGCTATTTATCAGAAATATTGGCTTTCTGGAAAAATATTTATCATATAAACTGACAGAATGTAAAGTATGTGAAACATCAGTGATGCATAATGAATACATTATATATAAAACGTATAATATATTATATGTAGTAATAGGTTATGTTAGTCGTTTCGGCTAGTATATTGGTAAACTAGTTATATATTGTATTTCATATGCACCATGTAAAAATTGTGCGTAATGATATTAAAACAATTAACATTGAAAAAAATTTATAAGTAGTATAGTGAAATGGTGTTATTATTATTTTTACACTTGCCATGAATATATTACAATATCGGGTTTACAAAAGACTACAAAAGTATATCATTATCACAATAAAGAGGGATGAAAGCTATACCATGTTTACGTAGTGAAATATATGAGAGATAATAATATTTTTCAAGCTTAGTGTAAGACTGTAAGCTATTGCTTGGTATAAAACTTCGTAAGATGAGGTGGTTAATTAATTCAAATCAGTTGTACAGGTATAATCAATGTTAGTTCTTGGTTAATATATTTTTATATATTTCTTGGTCTGCAAAATATATTATATAAACCTATGTTATAATTCTTCATTTGTTCATTTTACAATGAAACAGCCATAATCAACAGCATCGCTCTGTTATTTCATTAGGCACTGTAGAAGATGACGTAACTACTGGAAAAATGTTGACACATCACTCAACTTTTGAACTTTCAAACTGTATGATGTTTCAACGTGACATGGAAGCTATGAAAAACGAACGAAAACAGTTATCAAGAGGAAGCAACGTATACAGGTTAAAGAGATTAGTACAGGAGTGAGAAATGTAATTATCTAAGAAAATAATGTAATGTTTCTATTTCGTTATCATTTATTTACTAAGGGCTTTAAATTTAAGGCATCAAGTAAAAAGATATCTAATGCAAAAATATAGATGGCTTATAATGTAAAAAATAGCAAAAACATTCACGATTTCAAGATATGTTATATTAAACTTGTGTTATGTACACAAATTATACTGTTAGTTAAAAAAATAACATTTAGAAATACCCATAACATGTACCCTACTTTTTGTACCTAGTGTAGTTTGCTTATCACGTTTAGTGTACAAAAACGTTTATGTCTAAAATGTATTAAAACAAATAGGCATTAAAATATTTAAATTTAAAACTCAGTAAATGGCCGACCGTCAGCAAAGCAAGTATCTCTAATGGCTAGAAATATTTAATTTCTCTCTGTTCATACGCACAATATAATGTGTTTATACAAACACACTGATGCAACAAAGTATCGAAGGATTCCATTGAATTTAACCAAGGTTTTACTAACCATACACCTTCACGTTAAAATTTCAAATACCTGATATCATTAAGTTTACATATGTATCCTGATATCTTCAAAATATATTAAATAGTATAAATGTGTTTTTACTGTTTAAGAAATTTTCATTTATTGGGTATAATATTGGCTACATCATATGTGGCGTCATACACAACAATTTATATATTATTACATTGAATGCTAATTGGCAGAAGCTTAGCTAAGCCAATTACTGGAATAGCAGAAAAATATTAATTTCTGTTTTTTATGTTAGCACGATATCTTGAGTAAAACCTGATCTGTAGGCTTCAAACTGTAGAATTCATACTACTATAGCATGTAACGTTATTTCTATTTACTTAAATTCGTGTTTGAATTTATGCTCGTTCCTCTATGAGATCTTGCTGCCTTTAATAGTGACTTTAATAATTTAACTCATACACTTTTATTGTTTTTTGTGTTTCACAAATACGTTGTACTATTTACTTCTATAAAGGTAAATTTTTATTATTAAAATACTAGTCTTTTACTTTTAACATTTGTTCTGGGACAAGATTTGTACAGAATGTATACTCAGACACGCTAGATAATCAATAATGTCTAAAAAAATTGTCTACACGTCCCAGATATTTTATTTCAAATAGTAAAATAAAAATTTAGAACTATACAAATTCTTCATAGTAAATGTTTATTTTTACATTGAATCATGTTAGTATTAACAAAGTACCGTAAAAAACAGATTGATTGAGTAGATAAACAGTCCAAATAGTACGGGAACTGATTACATTTTACCCCGATAGAGTGCAGATCTGACTGCTGATTCCGTGGAATGGTGCAGGAAATGCTGCAATTTCCGAGTCAGATTAGATGTTCAACATTAGTCACTCTGGCCGACAGTGAATATTCTAGACGGGCTACAGTTAATTGATTGTACAATATTCAGCAATTACTACTGAATAGCAACAAGCCATCTAACATTACGACAAGATATCAACCAGAACAACACGAGGTAAAAATATATTTTCACTAATGACGTCATGGCTCATCGTGTTCATTGACAGAAGAAAATCTCTTTACACTAGTATGTTAATTAAATGTACATCTTGTAAAATTTCCAGTATTATAATCCACATTTGCGACAGGATTATATGGCTACTTCGTAGTAAAATTATAACTGAACAAACTATTTTTCGACAGAAGGAGGCCTGAAAGAAAAACTGTGTGATATCATTAATATATTTTCAATATCAGGTAATGCGTTCCTATCATAGTTACTATTTAATAAAATTATTATAATAATATGATCTAATTTGCCTACAAGCGTAGTAAATGAAATAACCAGTTATTAAACATCGTCTACGTTTGTTGTAATAGAAAATGTATATTGTTAGCTGATAAAAAAGAGCGTGAAATGAACCTTTTACAGTATATTTTCTAAAATTACAGCAAGATTTTAAAAATTGTCTATAATTCATTATTACTAGACGGCAAGGTTACCTTCTCTTTTTCACCCGTATACTACCTTATCGTAAAACGATTACAGTTGTTATGAAACACTGAGTAATACTATTGGGTTTATATTTTATATTTGATGTTAAAGTACATAAGGTTTGACACAAATTTAAAATACATTTTAATACTCGTACATATCATGTCTCCTATTTACAAGATTATAATTTAATGTTATAATCAGATGTATCGGAGCTACTAACTATACCTGTATGTAAAATTAAATTTGGTTTAGAAATTTACCATACTATTTATGTGAAGTACGAATAAAAAATTTGGACGAAGCTCTAGTCGATTTGTGACAAAGACTAGGTATATGTTCAGAACCTGCGTTAGCCTTAGAATGCAGAGTTCGTTTTGGAAAACATTTCTACTGAATTTATATATTAAACAATTATTGGCTGAGCGTTAGCTAACTCTAGAACTCGTGGGGCTGGACAAATTTAATAAATTCTGTCCTTATGTATATCTGTCCACACGTATCTTGAATAAGAACTGAACTATAGACATTAAATTGTACACAAAAGTTAATTTCTATATGAGAAACACTAAGTAAATTTATGGTGCATGTTACTCTATAGGATTTGATTGAGCTTTAGCCAATATGTTTACATTGGTCTTACGTGTAACCATGATCGCAGCGAGAAAATAGCAAAATGAATACATTTGTAAATAAACGAATTATACTAACAAATCCAACATCATTTTATGGTGGTTTGGTGTGTGGAGCTTTATTATTTAAATGCATATGTCAAACGAAATATAATAAATAAAACTGTGAATCTATCAAGTTGGAAAATATCTGTAGGAGTATAGAGGCCATATTTATCGTAAAATAGCAAAGCGAAAGTAAATTTTAGTTTAAGACAATCTTTTTTTATATCTTATATATATATATATATATATATATATATATATATATATATATATATTCATTTTAATCACGGGTTCGTATGTTTAAAAACTTTGATGAAATACATATAATATCACTATTCTTTACTCGGATGTTTATAGATTTGGAAAATTCTTAATTCTTTCACTTTCACCACAAGACTTGAACGAAAGTTCTCATCGATAGAATTGTATTTCCTGTATCCATGCTTCAATGCGTTACTCAAAAATAGTCTAGTGCAGTTTCGTAAGTTCTTATAATGCTTTTATCTATTCTATCTTATTGTCAACTCAAATGATTTTTTCGTGACATCTTTTCTTTAGTAGGAAAAGTTTTAATAGCAAAGGCCCGTTTCTTTTGAGGTAGCAGACTTACATCCAGTCAGAATGTAGCTTCGTTTCGTAACATGTCAAGCATATCCATGTCAATCTTCCAGACCTTTTATAAACTAAGGTTAGAGTTCTGCAACTCACTTCCAAGTGGTGGCTTTCATGTTGTGTTACTTAAGCTATTGATAACATGGATTAAAATTTGAGTAATATTAATAACTAAAAGTTATAATAATATGGTAAATAACGCAAAAAATAATAATCTGTAGGTACAATGCCAATGCATTACGCATATCATAACACAATGCATGCGTCATATCTTTTAGTAAGACTTTGAGGGGCCCAGCTTATCCCTTTACGTAATATATAGTATTTATGTTGTGCGTAGTTTTGGTAAGAGGTGTCTTTTTCTAGGTGGCACTAAAATGTAAGGGATTATTTGCCTTTAGCTGTCAGTTACAATTGTGGCAAGCCAGAACATGTTCTCAGGTAATACAATTGTACAACTACGTATTGTCTGACAAACGACTCCGTTGCTGAAGATGCGCTTTGTACTTAATACACTATTCACGAAACACCCGTGACACAAGGTAATGTTGAAGTACTAGTGTGATTGTTGTGCCATTCGTAAGTAGCCATCACCGCTTTCTGAGACAGTAGAACATGTTCAACCTGACTTACGAGTGTGTCAAGAGTGACGGATGAACTGTCTGGCTGTTGTTTCCTGAGTCACACTTTGCGTAGCTGTATTTTAGGCGAGACTACCTAATTTATTAAAACTAAAAACGTAAAAAATTCTGTATAACTTTTATAATTTTAAATTGAAAAGACTAAAATATTTTCTCCTTCAGAGAGCACTTTTCAACACTACATTCAATTAAATAAACGTGAAGTTAGAAACTGAGTGAAAAGTTTAAATAACAAAACTGCTCTAAGTATTTAATACGAACAGTGAGTTTGTTCTACTTACAGTTTCTAAACAATAAAACTCTAATCTCTCAACTCTATTCAACATTACTCCTATTTGTTTTTCTCATAGTTTTTATTGTAATCACGAAATCATAACACTTAAATTTCATTAAAGTATAAATACTTTTATATTGACATCTTAGAGGGATAGGAATAATAACTATATAATTACGAGATATACTACAAAATCTCCTTTACATTTACAGTTTTAAAAGTCAGGTTTAAATTAATTTCAACCCACCTCGTAGTTTTACTGTACTTGAGATTTAACCAGATGGCTAATATACAATGTATAACATATAACTTATACAAGTGATCTATCAGTAGTTTACTGTTAGAAAAAGTTGCAAAACTGTTTAGATAGAACCAATGGTACAAACTTTTTAATACAAGAGGAACTTAAGGGGGTCGGGAGGTGAAACGGGTCAAAAATTACTTTTTTTGTGTTTTTATGGAATATTATTCTGCTTTTCATAGCGGTTAATTCAATACCAATTTCATGAAAATCGGTCAAGTAGTTCTTGAATAAAAAATTTTTTCTAAAGGGTGTAATTCAAATTTTTGGTGAGAGTTTCAGCATTGAGGAGACAGTATTTTATATTGTACTATAACTCTTTATGCAAAATAGAGCTGTATTACTATTACGTTTTTTGCTATTGGTACAGTTGTGTGTCACCTGTTTTTTTCTTTCATTACCTTGTTTGTTATTGTTTTCTTCTGTTTATAACCAAGAATAACATTTCAAATGTCACAGTTTATTTTCTGAAGTTCCTGGTGTTTTCTGTGTGTTAGAAGTTTTATTGGTATCAAAGGTATTGCAATGGCTAGATTTTGTAACAAAGTCTTTAAAAAACGTCAGCAAGTAGGGAAGCCTAAAATGGTGTTTGTAGATAGTGACTGTGTGAGAAGCCTAGAATCTAGGCCTAGTACACAAAGCCCAGAACCTAGGACTAGTGCACTAAGCCCAATTCCTCCAGAGCCTCAAAAGGAAAGTTTGTCTAGTAAGAAAATTAGTTCTTGTCTTGCAGATTACAATAAGTACTAAGGTAACTGTGGCACTAATGACATTGTAAATTTGCAAATTCTTCAAAACCTGCTTGAACAGAACCAAAGTGAATCGCTCAATAACATGATTTGGGCGCGTGTTCCCAAGCGAACTTTTGTCATGCTATCAACTCTAGAATTAAAGGGTATATGATGCTATTGCTGTCTTCAACAAAGGCAAAATAGTCAGATGCGAAGTATTTGCTAAATTAGGGATTGTACCTGGGGTAAACTGTGTATATGTGCTTCAAGACATGGACATGCTACACATCAAAAAAGCGAATAAAGCCGTCGATTAAATAGAAAAAAAGTGTCGAAGACAGACTACACTGGCAAAAAAGAGGCTAGAAGACGACTATGAAGCAGAGGAAGCAGACAATCCCTCATATGGTGCAGGAATGCATTTATAAAGCAAGTTTAGTTGCTAAGCTAATGGATGTTCCAAATAAATGGCTTTTTCCGAAAATGAATTTTTTCGGTAAATAAGGAACATTATCTCCAAAACTATAAATGATAGATCAATATTTTTTTTTATCTTGGAGAGGAGGGCATTATTCTACACATTTTAAACACATGGATTTAAAAAAAAATTTCAATTAGAAAAATTTCTATTGCGACTAATTTATAAAAATTACTGGTAATTTTTAGAGTATTTTTTAAAAATTGCAAAAAATCCAAAAAATATTTTTTTACAAAACTCTTGTGTTAAAATATGTATATTGTTGTGCTTTACCAAGACAACAAAAGTTCTAAGTGCTATCATTTATAGTTTTTTGGTAAATGTTCCTTAAAGATTGAGAATTTAACATGGGCTTAAATGGAGCTCCCGACCCCCCTTAAGCATTTTTATAAAATCCGGCTGACAAAACTATGAACTCCCGCATGTAAATTATTCGACTGTGGTCCTTGATATTTTGGCAAAGCAAGAGATAGGATTGTCATATGAACGACACCGACAACCAGTTCTCTCAGGGATTATTGTCCAAGCAAATGACAAGTAGAGGAAACCTGTTTCCATTGAATTCCCGTGTTGCAGTGATAAGGGAGCAATGTTGATAAAATGTAAACAACATGATCGGCCTTCCTGGATTTACGGCCAAGAAAGTAGGAATTACAGTGAATTGTCATCGGAAATAAAGGACGTTGTGTGGGTTGCATGGTGTTCACACTATTATTTATATGAGCGGATACATAAGTACAATCCAATTGTATGACTCCAAAAGTATGAAAATTAGGTGGGACCGGACCCATTAGATTCTCTCGCTGGCAATAACTTGAGCAATAATCTGATACACGTTTGTCCAGAGAGATATGAGACGCCCTGTATGGAACAAAATTAAACACAGTGTTATCCAGGAATCGACAGACAATATTTATTGTCAAGTAAGAAAATTCGAGTTTCGAAATCTTCCTTAGATTTGAAGAATACAAACGTTTCCGCCTACTGTGTTGACTACAAAGAGGCGGAAGGATATTACCATTTCCTGCCCCTCTTGGCAGTAATAATTTACCGCACCATTCCTGCATTACGGGCTCCAAGTTGAGAACAGTTTGACTGAAAGATTAATATAGTAAAACAAGTTTTCCAAGAATTAAAAACTTTATGATAAATGAAAGTTTTCTTTCCCAATTACTTTTTTATAAAAAGTCTATTGTTATTATTAAAGTACTTTAGTTTTACTGACATGTACTACTTAAAGATCATTCTACTGTTCCATCAGCACTTACCGAACTCAATAACTTGTAATGGTGTTGTACTTAGATGTTATAGAGATGAAGGACTGACACAGTGGTAGCTTATTCATTGTTAGAGCACAGTAACGTGTGGTAATAAGCTCGTTCTTGCCCTAACTAACTTTGCAATCCTCCCCAATTAACTATCACTGCTACTGTTCCATTAGCACTTACCGAACTCAATAAATTGTAATGGTGCAGTACTTAGATGTTATAGAGATGAAGGACTGACACAGTGGTAGCTTATTCATTGTTAGAGCACAGTAACGTGTGGTAATAAGCTCGTTCTTGCCCTAACTAACTTTGCAATCCTCCCCAATTAACTATCACTGCTACTGTTCCATTAGCACTTACCGAACTCAATAAATTGTAATGGTGTAGTACTTAGATGTTATAGAGATGAAGGACTGACACAGTGGTAGCTTATTCATTGTTAGAGCACAGTAACGTGTGGTAATAAGCTCGTTCTTGCCCTAACTAACTTTGCAATCCTCCCCAATTAACTATCACTGCTACTGTTCCATTAGCACTTACCGAACTCAATAAATTGTAATGGTGTAGTACTTAGATGTTATAGAGATGAAGGACTGACACAGTGGTAGCTTATTCATTGTTAGAGCACAGTAACGTGTGGTAATAAGCTCGCTCTTGCTCTAAGTAACTTTGCAATCCTCCTCAGTTAACTATCACTGCTACTGTTTCCATCAGCACTTACCGAACACAATAAATTGTAATGGTGTAGTACTTAGATGTTATAGAGATGAAGGACTGACACAGTGGTAGCTTATTCATTGTTAGAGCACAGTAACGTGTGGTAATAAGCTCGTTCTTGCCCTAACTAACTTTGCAATCCTCCCCAATTAACTATCACTGCTACTGTTCCATTAGCACTTACCGAACTCAATAAATTGTAATGGTGTAGTACTTAGATGTTATAGAGATGAAGGACTGACACAGTGGTAGCTTATTCATTGTTAGAGCACAGTAACGTGTGGTAATAAGCTCGTTCTTGCCCTAACTAACTTTGCAATCCTCCCCAATTAACTATCACTGCTACTGTTCCATTAGCACTTACCGAACTCAATAAATTGTAATGGTGTAGTACTTAGATGTTATAGAGATGAAGGACTGACACAGTGGTAGCTTATTCATTGTTAGAGCACAGTAACGTGTGGTAATAAGCTCGTTCTTGCCCTAACTAACTTTGCAATCCTCCCCAATTAAACTATCACTGCTACTGTTCCATTAGCACTTACCGAACTCAATAAATTGTAATGGTGTAGTACTTAGATGTTATAGAGATGAAGGACTGACACAGTGGTAGCTTATTCATTGTTAGAGCACAGTAACGTGTGGTAATAAGCTCGCTCTTGCTCTAAGTAACTTTGCAATCCTCCTCAGTTAACTATCACTGCTACTGTTCCATTAGCACTTACCGAACTCAATAAATTGTAATGGTGTAGTACTTAGATGTTATAGAGATGAAGGACTGACACAGTGGTAGCTTATTCATTGTTAGAGCACAGTAACGTGTGGTAATAAGCTCGCTCTTGCTCTAAGTAACTTTGCAATCCTCCTCAGTTAACTATTATTACTACTGTTCCATCAGCACTTACCGAACACAATAAATTGTAATGGTGTTGTACTTAGATGTTATAGAGATGAAGGGCTGACACAGTAGTAGCTTATTCATTGTTAGATCACAGTAACGTGCGGTAATAAGCTCGCTCTTGCCCTAAGTAACTTTGCAATCCTCCTCAGTTAACTATTATTACTACTGTTCCATCAGCACTTACCGAACACAATAAATTGTAACGGTGTTGTACTTAGATGTTATAGAGATGAAGGTTAGGTATTATAGAGATAAGGCTGACACAATATTAGTTTATCTATTGTTAGCTATTAGTAACGTTCGACAATAAGCCGTTATTGCCCTAAGTAACTTTGTAAATCCTCCTCAGTTATCTACTAATGCTAAGGTTCTATCAGAACTTATCGATGTTAATAGAAAATATTGGTGTATTAATTGAATAAGCACATATAACGCATGGCTAAGTAGAAATAGACTAATTGTGACCAGACAGCAGTTTGAGACAATACACCTTTTATTTCACTGATTGATTCTAATTTTACATTGTGATTACCTTCTCACTTACATTGTTATTTTGGCCTAAATATAATGTTGTGTTATTTATATTACGCCTTTGAGTTGTGAAAGGCTGAAACTTATTAGGTTTAGAAACATTTAAATGCATCCTTTATTTTTGTTTGGGGTTAATAGATAACATATGACATAGCATTAAGTTATAATAATTAATTAAAAATTATAGCTTTTTTTACGATCAACACCGACACCTTTTAGCCTACTATTTCATAAATAATCTGTTTTTAATATAATTACTCTACAGAACATATTTTAGTGTAGTTTAAAAATAATATGGTTTGTAATATGCAAGTAATGGACACAAACTATTGACTAATTCGTAATCATAGTTTTTACGAGAGTAATGTATTATCGTCAATAGGCATATACATCATAAAATGGGTATATTTTGAGTTGGTGATAAAAAAATCAAACTACTAATTAGATAAAGCATTAAATGTGAAATAGAATAAAAAAGTACCTGTTAAAAATAAAATCTTTACGTTTACAGGAATACTTAAACTAAAGACGATTTATGCCTGAAACACCTTTTTCTTACATCCAAAATTTGGTTTCTATATCTTCCTCAAGTGTGTTCTGGTATTATTTTGAACAGTTTTGCATATTTAGTTTTTAGAAAGCTCTCCATAATATAATAGCAACAGTGATGTAGGTTTTTTTATCTAGACTGGGGCAAAACCCGAGTGTTTTTATTTTCAGTCGTTACTACACATTTTGAACTAAGAGATAAAAAAAACCTAAACAGATTGTACAAGGAATAAGAATGTTTAATAATTATGAAAATGTATAAACATTATCTTTATGCTGTGTTCAATTTGTAGCTTACTCCTAATATGTTCTATTGTTGTGTACACATTTATATATACAGTTTGTAATGAATTATTATTAATTTGTATATGCTTTAAAAACGGGTAAACGTTTAGTACAAATAAATCAGTCAAATATTTCTTAGATTACCCCTTTAATAGTGAATCATTCTGTCCGGAAATGAAATCGTTCTTATTAAATGAACAGACATTTCATCCCCTACCATCAATTAAGCACTAAATACCCAACCAAGACATTCCCTAAACATAAATTACATCCCCCTCTATATACTGGTTTGAAAGAAGAACCGTTCAATAGATTACATGGAACGTTGTTCGCATTACAATCAAAGTGGAGTGTTCCAATTCCTTCTATCAAATCATTGGTGTTATACGTCATTTTATCTTTTTCACTGATTGGTGATTACAGCGTGTTTTACATGTGCTACGTATCATCAAACACTAATTTTGTTTCCTTATGAACATATTTAATGTAATGTATTTAAAAACCCAACTAAATATATTTGATTTATTACAAAAAACTTTTGCCAAATATTATTTGAAAGTTATCATTTACACCATTCACATTATGTAAAAAATATTAAAATGTGACCTGGAAATAGCACATTAAGGGGCAATGTGACAGAAATGTTGTGTCAGACACATCAAAGTAGGATAAAACACAAAATAGCAAAAAAGTCACTTCCGTACGAGTATAAAACTACCTATTCACAAGCAAAAAAGAAACAACCGAGTATAGCTCATAATTTACATACCGTTTGTGTGTGTGTGGCTGAAATTTCGTAAGTCCTTGAAGCTTTTATTCACGTGACTTCTACAAAACGCCCTGACTCCGATAATTCTTATGAATATCATCATTTCGCGCTTTGTTATTGAAATCCTTTCAGTATAATGATTTTGTGCAGTAACTGTGTTCTTTTAGTCTAAAATAAAGAAATATTTAATTATTAAACTCACATTTCAATGTCTATAAATTTTATAAAACGTTACCTTATTTTTTCAAAGTGTTGACAAATTGAATAATAAATAATACGCAAAATGTATCATGAAAATGCAATTCTAAATTAGTTTAATATATTACCAAATCATTTTGAACGGCGTACTCATGATATGAAATTTTTACTATCTAATTTTATGAAGATTTTAGTTGATATTTTAATATTGTTTATTTATATATCTGTATCAAAGTATGCGCCGTTAGTGTTTAAAGTTTGGCTATTACTTTGTCTAGATTTATAATTTCGTCTACACTTTCTTCGTTATATTTGAACTAAAATTTATGAATATTATAAATAGTCTAGTAATTAATTACAGTGTAAAACTAACAAAAAAACATAGAACTTGGAAGTCACAGGTAAGTTCTTTGTAAATAAAGCCTTGCTTACTTGTTTACTTGTATATTTACAGAATATTTATTGCTTTATGAATCATAGAAATAAATCCTGTATATTATTGTTTTAATAATTTAAGACTTAGTGACGTTAAATCATCATTTTAAGCGTTCACATTTTAAACAAATATGGAAGCAGACCTTATTATACACTCAAAACAGCATATGTCTAGTCGTCTATTACTAGCAGTTAGAAGCCCTGCATGTTTCCAGTCCCGACTAACTCAGTTATCGCAGCTCGAGTTTAATTTCATCAGTTAATTAAAGCGCTGTAAGGGTTTCTGGCCAGTATATTGCGAAATGGCTCAGCAGAGTACGTTATCATTAAATTACAATTATGTAGTCTCTCATCCCTCACCATTAATCAATGCCGTCTTCCCTCAGGCCTTGGGCTACCGACGATCATCGTGGTGCCATATAACAATACATTAGGCATTCCAGTCAAGGTGCCTACATACTTAGGCAAAATAATGTAATGCCTACATACAAAGGGATGCCCAGGGCTGAAACACCCACCCCCAAATTGTGAAATAAAAACGTTCACATTCTAGTACCCAGTAGTTTTTTTTGCAGGACAAACTTTATGAGGTCTTAAAGTACAATAATTTTACGGGAGAAAATTCCGAGCCCCAATTTTTATAGGTACTTACTTTGTACTTCCTATACCACCCAGTGTACCAATCTATACCCCTACCTAAATTAAATGTACTTCACTCATTGGCATGAGTGTTTGAAAGTGTACTTATCAATAGCTTTGTTGGTTATTGTTATTGCGTGAGGTTATTGGTTTACTTTACAATAACATATATGCACTATCAATTACTTCGACCTAACTTGCTGGTTAATACTATTTTATTATTGTAATATCTGTGAAAAAATGTATTACTTTATTACATTTAAATATGCTTTACAACCTTCAATGTAGGCCCTTTTTACATTTCGCAATTCACCGAATTTCTTATCCACTATTAGAATATTATATACATGATATAAGAAATCCATGTACTAGCAATAAAAACAACTTTAAAAACTTATTATTTCAGTCAAAAGAGAATCAATCATGTACATAAATTTATACGATCTATGTTATAAAGGACATCATAGATATATCAGAGTCCCATAAAACCTTTGTAACATTCTTGTCGTAACAATTAAATTGCCTGAAACTACCATTGTGAAAATGCCAGCCCCCAAAATTTAAAACATTTAATCAATTAAACATTTATTATAAAATACATTACAAAGTGTGATAATGGTTGTCTTATGATAGAAAAGCACGAGGCTCCCGAGGAAAACTAAAATACTAACATACAACTTGTATAAGTGTAAAGAGTTTCACACATTTTATCCTTAACCGAACGGAACCGGGAGAATACGATGGACTTACATACATGTGTGTTCATCTTCTTGTTCTAATATCTGCGGGAATTTAAATTAAACTTTTCCATCTTCCTTAGTATTTCTTTCTCCGTGTCTGATGCGTGCAGGTATATTGTACAGTGCGTCAGTGCTCTTGATCTGTGTCACATAATTGCTAATTTCTCTAATCCCTCAGGACCCACAAGTATACCATTGAGTTCTTTTGATGAACTTTTCATTTTGTTATTAGCCATACTAATGTAAGTTAATACAAAAAATATTGATAATTTTATTTGTAGTGTATGCTTAACTTTTCCGTTACAGTTTGTTGCCATATGAAGAAGAGGATAAATTCCAATCCTGGCAATGTAGTGTTTGCAGTAGCACATATTAATTAGCATTGTGCCCATTATTGTGCCATGGTGTGATGTAATTTACCAGCAATAGCAGTCAAACCTTCAAAAGTGTATAAACCAGTAAGTTAGTGGAACAAAAAACAGTGAGACAATGAAGCTTTGTAACACTCGAGAGCTACGAACCTTCTCTATTGTTACTTGGTTTGAAATTAAACAATAGGCGCAACTCGACTTCAATTTGTTTCCCTTTAACATAGCTTTACTGTTAGGCTTACTCTAGTCCTACTTTGGTGAGTATTATAAGTATGCAGTTTGTTGACAAAATAAAATAGTTATCTTAATACTGACTACTCTGTGTTTGGTTTTGGATAGACGGTCTTCTATCGGGCTCCCATCTGTTTTTTGTTGCTCTACCACGAAAAGTGGGTTTTCATAATGGCAAGAAAGGCACAAGAAAGTTGTGGTAACTTTAATGACAATTGACTAAACCTGGAGATTATGTTCCGTACTAATCCTGCACCAAAGGATTCCATTTATTTTTCAGCAATGTCTAGTTACAGAAAGAGTAGAAAAACTACCTGCACCCCAGAATGAGGAGTTTTCGTATATAAATCAGACAACGTCATTGAAGTTAATAGCATAAACGTTCAGAAATCATGTCCCTCCAAATCTCATTTTTGTAGGAAAACGTAAGCTATACTCCAATAGAGGGATCCATTTGTTTTCGAACAACTGAATTTGACTTACTTTTGGAGTAGGGCGGCGAAGTATGTCATGAAACTAGGTGTGTGAGAAGTGAACTTGATTTCCGTAAGTCAAAAGAAATAACTAATGGGGAGGCAGTTAAATCCCAAAGCAGCTGAACTTTTCATTGAAAATGCTGAGCTCGAGCAGTATGGTAGGATGGTGAAGCTGGAGCTACATGGGTAGAATAGTGAGGACGGTTCAGAAAATAAGATTTAAAAGAGTTGTTGCAGAAGGTGGCAGCAATATAAATATTGATATAAACAGTCTCCTGACGTCCATCAGGCTCATCGCCTGCAACCTTGGAAAGACGGCGGGCCACTTACAACCATTTTCTAATTCCACTCCAAAAGTTTGAGTTTGCAGTTGAAGGAAGGCTAGTACCGTCAAGGTCTTTTTTTAATGGAAGCTTATGCAAACTATCAAATGCTCTTATTTAAAGAAGCAAAACGTAGAATTGCTCATGATTATAAGTTTGCTCGGTTAAGGAGTGGGAGAATAGTGGTGAAAATGTAGAAATTTTACTTAAAAATGAATGAGTTAGTTTAGCCACCAGCATATATTTATAGAATAATCTGGTTAAAACTAAGGAAAATAACAAGATGGAAAAGTAGTATCTTTTATTAATATTTCTTCTTTATGTATTAGTAACGTATACGAAGTCAGAGTTTCAATTACGCGTAGTACAACCTTTTTTGAGATAGCACTAGACTTTTTAGAGTAATAATAGGGTATTAGCTGCATAGAACATGCCATATAATACTAATTTTAAGTTGAATATTGCAACTCCTAATGCAAACGTTTCTCCTTCGAGTAGACATGCACGGGTATAGTACTATTTTGGAGTATCAAAACAAGAAGGAACGTTGAAGTTTAAATGAGTAAGTTACACTTAATGTATGTATGATAAAGTTCTGGAGAAACAAGAAATAATACAATGTGAATGTTGAGTTTAGCTTTAGTTCACCTTTCTTTTAACTAGATTACACAATGAAGGAGGAGGAGCTCTTCTTATTGGAATATAAATTTTCTATTATTTCACAAAAGAAAATAGATTACACAATACCTGTTGGTCTAGGTGTCTCTGATGTTAAAACAACAAATGTAATTTATTCAAGGTTCATTGTCGTCAATTTTTGTTATCTATTCCGACAAAAATAATTCCAGATTGCAGGAATCAAGTGTGTGACAAAGTCAGATACCAGACGCTGCACTAAGAGGAAGATGAACTGGAGCTAAACTAGTAATTCACAAGTATAATTTGTTTAAAGTTTGTTATGCACAGCGGATGATTTTAAAGGAAAGTATAATACTACAGTCCGAGAATTTAATTATCTTCTTCAAGCGTTGAAAATTATAATACACAAGACTCTCCCCATCTCGACCATTATTTTACTCCTCTTTGTTTATTTGTTCATTTCCTCGTAATTAGGTAAATGTGTTCCACCCTCAGTGGAATAGTATTTTTGCACAGAAATGATCACTTACGTCATATTACTGTGAATAATACGTAATTATTGCTAATATTTTATAGTGTGACACATTAATATTTAGATTAAGGATTAATTAGCCTGAATAACACAACTTATACAATTAAAATGTTCTAAATATACACACTATTTAATTACTTAATTGTTTATTAATGTTGTTTCAGAATCTAAATATTTTTAATTAAAGAAAGAACCTACAGAATCCCACAAAAGTCTAAGCACTGTACATCAATACACAAGGAAAACTTGAAACAATATGAATTAATATCTTAAGTACACCATAAATTATTAATAGCTTGCATAAATACTTGATTAACCTGTTATAAACCCGTCTCGCATTTCCCTGAGACCCCTTATTACCAGAGACAGTTAAGGGGTCTGAAACGAGGTTGAGTATCACTTATCTAATGAAATCTGTTTTCTTTCAAGAAAATGGTGAGGAAGTATTATGTCTGCAGAGTGATATACATATATTAAAATAAATATACTGCAGGTTGTAGAACTATACTTTATTACTGAAGAACAAGTGAGGAATATAAACTTTGGATATGACCTATGTGATTATGGTTTTAAAAATCGTCCTTTATTTTTATTTATCTCCTATCATTGAATTACGGGGCAAGTACTTTTTTTGATTCAATATTTACTGAAATTAAAACGGGCTGTTGCCACTTGCAAAATTTAATGAATGTAAATAAAAGTAGTTTGAAAGGATTTGGTCTTCCGATTATATGTTAGCTTGGTAATTTAAGCACAGCTTGGTAAATGTGACAGAAACGGTCAAATAAAAAATAGTTGAATCGAAAAAAGTAAGGTCTCTCTGGTATAGTGGTAGCGTACTCACCCGGTAGGTGAAAGATCCGTGTTCGAGTCCTGGTACAGAAAGTACTTTTTTGATTCAATTTTTATTAAAATTACTATATTAGAATTATGTTATATTATGCTAAATAATTTGAAACAGATTTTAATTTATAACATTAAAGTTTTAAAGTTAAAAATGATATATATCGATAATATAAAATAGTTCCGAATTATGATATGCAGTTGATATAATTTATTCATAGATTAGATTGGGTTAATAAATAAATAAATAAATATTCCGCTTTTTGGGTTAATTTATTTTCTAAAAAAGGTTTTATCGGATTGGAGAATACTGCATTAAATCCGAGATGAAACAGCCAAATAATTTCATAAAAATAAAAATAGAAACCAAAGAGATATTACAAATAGGTTGACATCAAAAGTGAAAATATGGCACGAGGCTGTTTTCTAAAATACGCAGCAGTTAAAATACACAATCAATGAGTACAAGAGAATCGTGGTATTAAATTACTTACAAACACTTGTACTGTACTTATTGATGTACATAATTAGTGTATTGTGATTATAACCAACACAGTAACATTGCCATGAGTTATGACTCAATCCAAGCAATTCTTAATTATAAATAAGTTTGAATGTTTAGTTCAGCTGCATTTCACCTTCCGCTTAATGGAGTAGTGAAATCTGATGTTGCAACAGTTTGGCTCCAAAATCTGGAGTCAACGTCCATCTGAAGAGAACCAATAATTTGGTGGCGAAGAAGTTTGTAACGACCTCTTTGCACCCTTTTGACATCAGATTGTATCTATCATTGCAGATCTTTGGTTCGTCTCCAAAACCTCGCAGTGCACTCAAATGTGCACATGATGAGACAATTACAGTATAATGTCTCTAATGTCGAGTACGTTTTGAAGTTTTAAGTGTTCCAGACTTAAAAAAACCCGTAAAACTTAATTAACTATAAAACCAATTAAACGAATCTATATTGCAATTTTAAAGATTTTGAGAGAAGGAGGTTTGATTTTCCTTCAAGTCCATCTTATAAAAAGTGTATCTTCAATTTTATAAATTGGATTATGCATTGTAGATGTTCTGGTTGTACCGATTGACGATAACACATGGGGGTGGTGACTTCTGAGGTCGAAGTAATAAATACTCGAATTGCAAAGTTTACTTATAAGTTGAGTTTAATTATGAAAACTTACAAGCACCACTTTTAGATGGTAAAGGAAATGTATGTAATGCCACGTTGCTGCCAAATAGAGTATAAGGATTTAAAAAAGTGTATATCTGCTAGGTGGGCCTAAAATATCCAATGTCCTATGGAATTATGCCTACGATGTTTTACTTTATAAAACAAAAAAGATTTTACTTCACTTCGCAATGGGTAGATTCACAACCCGGGTGTCGGCGTCTTGGCACGAGACAATGGCGCTGTAGTCTAAGTTGGGTTATTTCTAGTCGGTGGTTACAAGAAGATGAGTAGAAATTATGAAACTGGTAGCCATCTACTCAAATAATATGTGCCCAGTGAACCGTGAGACACGTGGGACACGTAAACTCGCCTAAAAAAATTCGCGACGGTATTAGCCATTTAATGATACAAATTACTTATTATAACAACGTGTTCGCCATAAGGACGACGGCACCACATTTATCTATTTTAATCAAGCAAATAAAAGATCTTCAAGGCTCCGTTACTTTACTATTTACAATTTTACTTTACGTTATATTCATTTTTATATGTTTGGCATCAAAGGGCTAATTTAATAATACGAAAAGATAAATTTTACTTACGGACAAAGCGCGCGAGGTCTGCTCGGTCACATAGTTGGGCTGCTACAAAGGGTTAGAAGAAAATATTCATACGCGTGCCAATTAGGTAGTTACTCCGCCGATAATTTAGTTCCGGAACATTGGATAAAAATAATATTAAATCATACTGGCTGACTAGGTTGTGAAATTTACATTATATGAAATATAATTAACTAATTAACGGTACATGGTATTCCGAAATCTGTTGGTATCCATCTGTTAATAAAATAAAACCCAGTGGTATAAAATCTAACACTATAAAGCATATAAAACTTAGGTTCAAAGAACCACTTTGTTACGTAAGGAGCGGAAAATTTCATTTTGACTGAGATAAATGGTTTGCTTCACAACTATAGTCTTGCATGATACACTTCTCCTTGCCTTGTCTTATTTATGCGTGCTGCCAGGATGAAAATATCTTTACAGACATTAAATTTCTAGGGACATATATTTTTAAACTCGTACGCATTTTAAAATTGTAAGTTACGTTGGTTCTATAAGTTTTGTTATCAACCACGATTGAAATGCTATTTTAAAGTTAGAATCAAGAATTGAATGACTAGGCTTGCTCATACTTTAGGACATCTCGAGAATTTTCCAAAACACAATATTTAACTTACTCTGTAGTAATATGCTGGGCAATCAGTTTGATTCACCCTGTTTTATTAATTTTAATGGCGTACGTTACCAAAGTCTACACCACACCATAAACTGATAATATTCACCAAACGAATAACTGAAATTTGTTACAAGCAACCAAAGGAAGAACTATAGAATATTTGGACAAACACAAAACATATTATTTATATTGCGCTAACGCTTGTGTTTAGGTTTCCTTCTTACATACTACATTCTTGAACTGTAATTATAATGGAAGGATTTAGCAGTACTTTTTAATAAATACGCGCTAATTCAATTTAAATACTCAACATAACGTTGTCCTCGCTATATCACGGGGCACGATTTTCAGACAATCCTGTATTAGTTACTGAGAATTCGCTACTAGCTTTTATAAGTTTACATAAAATACTCAATAAAGTTTATTATTGACAACGATTTAAATGGTACATTTGAAAATAAATTTTTTAAATTATCAACTTACCACATGGACCGTGTTAAACAAGTCACGAGAGGCCAGATGCTATCTGCTGTTATCTCACTGAACCAGTGTTAGCCAATAGCAGTGAAGTCTACACACGCATAGTTACCGCCACACCTGTGGACAACAGCAATGTTTGGGTTGAAGTACCAATTTGTGGAAATTGCTTTTTGTATGCACTGTTCACGAAATTGATTGCTTAACCGGCTACAAAACAACAATAGTACATGTTATTGACAGTATTAAAGTATTTTATAATATATTTTATAAATGTCTATAAGGCAAGGAGACTTATTAGCGAGCGTTTCGTTTGTTCAAAGTTTATGAATATATAATTGCGCTTTGCCAAAAATAAAAAACCAATAGACATGAACAAATGTTTATAAAACAATGAGAAATACTTAAATTTAGGTTTAAAGTTCAGAATATTGACATAGACACTTAATGTTTGTTTTCTTCCTAATGATAAACTAAAGAATGAATCAACATTTTGATAACGAATCAACACATTCGTAAGAAGCAAAATAAAATATATAGTGCTGAAAACAAAAATCTTAAAATTATTTTCCTATGGAAAATAATAATAAAATGTAGGCTTTAATTAATAGAAAACTAAGTTAACGACCATGTTGAAGAATTGTGGTACTAAAAATAAATTTGAAAGTATATTTCGAAATGATCTCAAAAGCATGAAAATTTATATATTTTGCTGTCAGATTGAGTTTTCGAGATCACAATAGCCACCCATTACAACACACTGTATTTTAATACAAAATAACACTCCATAAGTTCAAATATGTAATTACATGACACGGTTTTATACTAATAATGGATACATATTTTACAATTTAGATTCTGGATTATAATGTTGAGTCCGGGAGTGCTATAAATCTCGTAAATTCTTCATTTTGGCTTGTCTTAACAATCTCCATTAAATACCAAATTTGCAATTCTTATAGTTCATAATTCCTATAAACCTATTATTTCTTACATACTTGTACATCTTGTACATTTTTCAATCAATACATACATTCCTCATTACACCGTGAGGAATTACGTACCAAGCCGCGAATAACAGTCGGCACTTTGTTTGGAGATTCGCAAAGACAAATTTATATATTATCTAATTAACTTTTGGTGAAATCCAAATCTCTAAAAAACTTGCACTTTGTTTTACTTATTATTAAATCTTTTCGGAAACACTGGGTGGGTAAATAGATTGTCCTAAAGTAGAATATTAAGTACTGGACCTGTTTTTTTGTACAAGAATAACTTAAAAAATGTTTGAAGGAAATTTAAACTTGTTACATTAATCTCTATTTATTTTGGGATTAAATATGAAAATTAAAGTTAAAATAAAACGCTAAAATTGTCAAATAGTAACGAGAAAAACACAGAATAATAAATTTTGTAACGATCAAATTATACCGTGAAAGGTAACTATGACAGGTACCAACGTGTGTAATGAACGTACATTGTTGAGTTGGTAGTTTTCATAAATGATAGAACAGTTTAGTTACGGTTTGTTAGATCTCTCGATACTCCGCTGTAAAGGATCATTATTAATGGAACTATATTTAGCGATGTAGTGCACTATCGTTGACTGATCGGGCACCATGACGTGATATTTACATAATTTTAAATTGACAGCAATTAATAATAAAATGTATAATGATTGATTCCTCAAGTTTGTATTTTTCTAAGAAACCCATTCTTTATACTGTTAAAAATTATTTATTTTTATAACTATCAAAAAACAATAAATATAACATGTGATTATAAAGTGATAAAATATTACATAAGAATTCAAACTCATGCAATAAATGATCCAAGACGGTAAATACGTAAACGTCGTAAACGATAAGAGCAATGTTTTATATAGTGATAAAAAGACCAACGTATATTATATGAACATAAAGATAAAATTTAATTAGTAATAAAACTTCGTACGGCCTATGAAACTAATCGAAATAAGATTGGTTTATATGAACCTAAAATAACAAATTAGGACCTTAGAGAAACCAATATAATGATTGGAAAATCCGACAACTTCCTTAAATAAACTATTATTAGTTACTGCAATGTACACACTATTTGTATATATATCCATGAGAGGTGATAACACAATAAAATGCCATTTTTAAATATGAATATTTACTGATGCTCTAAGACATTGAATATAAATAAATTATGCGTGAATACACGTCTAAAAAAATCATGTCTAGAATGCCACCATTTCTAAATAATCTTTTTGGAACCATGAATTGATTTTATAACATTCTTGGGTTTCTTAATTTTTTTGATCTCCACGTCTATTACTCAGCAATACGGCAAAGGTTCCTGATTATTTGTACATTTACAATTCTGGCTTACAAGAAAACTGTAGTGCTAAGAACTGAGTAACAATAGTCCGTTCAAAGATAAAACCGGCTCTAATAACTTGGTCATAACAGTAAATTATGTGATACTTCACATATTTTAACTAAATCATTTCAGAATAATTAGTTATACGAGTTTTATTTCAAAAATAAATATCGTTATCCACAAAATTAAATCCTGGAGATAAATACAATCTCTGAACCCCACTGAAGGTGAACACTTGAATGTTATGTATATTGTTAATAATGTGTGAATAGTACTTTACATTAAATATTTCAAAATTAACTTGTTCCAAATAATACAAATATTAAACGACCGCTTCTCTTGACCGACTAAATGAAACGTGTAGAAAATACTTTCCAAAATATTTAGTTAAGAACCATAACTGTAATAATAGTTTTCTTATATTATGAAAATTATAATAAAAATTTACAAGTAGTTTTACATAATTTTTTTTCCTATTACTAATTTATTGTTTGATATAGCTTTATTTGTATACAGCTGTTACAATAGCTTTTATAAAGTGTTCATTAGAACATTGTAAGAAAAATATTTTTGCAAGGGATGTACTTGTTATGTTCCCTTAACTCGTAACATAATCATGTTATGTAACTTAACAGGAAGTTTAGGTAATCACTGGGAAGATTGGCTCCGGCACCGATAACTTGGTTACTTTACTTTGATTGCAGAGAGAGGAGTCTATTCGAGGCACAGCAGGTAAAGATTCCTACCTCTCACAAAGGAAATCCGTACTTTTTTATTAACTTTGTGTATTGAACGTTGTTTAGTGGTTTATGTCTACTCTACCGTACACATTATTATAAATCTTAATAATGTTAAAATGAAAATGTTATGATTGTTAGTAATTTTCATTTATTTGATACTGTTTTTTTGTTGGTATTATATACCTCGTTTTTTCGCAGAAACCTAGCAAACTTAATTATTTAGGAGCTTAGAGCCTCGCTTTAATAACACAAAATGTCTTTTATTACGTAAAACCAATACAGAATTTCCCCTAAGACAAAATCTCTTATCTGCTTATAATGGTGGAGGTCAAAATTGTAGGGTGTGAAAGAGGTAACATTTTTGTAATGAAATTTTATCGCTTTTTTCTTACTTTATATATAATTCCCATAAATAATAGGTATGTCATCATCATAGAAGGACAAAAAGAGACTGAAAGACGCCATGGTAAGTGTGTGTTTATGGTAGTCTGACGCTACTGACATTCATTTACTTGTCTCACGTTTTGTTTTAAGTGTGTCAAGATCTAGGATAAATATTGTTTTTAATTTTCAACCCTTATGTTACCATCCCATTACGACCTGCACATAAACAAGAATAGTTAAAGATGAATACTTTTCTTAGGGGGGATTTATTTATTTATCCCAAAAAATACCAAGATGTATTCTTATCATGCAAATTCGTTCTTGACTGCGAAACTTCTTTTCGATATCGTGATTAACGTAACCAAAGTTCAATACGCTATTTTTAATGTCAAACTGTGTACCTGTCATTGCGTTTAAATACGCTTGAATAAAAGTTGTTCAAACTAATAATTCTCGAAAACTCAAAAACTAAACAACATAATCATAGATTTACCACTTTAAAATATGTATTTGTGGAACCAAAAAAATGTTAAAATTTATCAAAAACAATCTACCAAATTTCAGATAGCACCTTATGTTTGTCCTATCGATTATTGTAAAAGTCGAAACACCGGTAAAGTTCACATAACTGTTATAGTTACTCAAAGAGCCAC
Source organism: Homalodisca vitripennis (assembly GCF_021130785.1). Lineage (NCBI taxonomy): Eukaryota > Metazoa > Arthropoda > Insecta > Hemiptera > Cicadellidae > Homalodisca > Homalodisca vitripennis. Next base: position 12,981,715 of record NC_060211.1, read on the forward strand.
TTCCATGTTATGGGCACCAAACGTCAATAATAAATTTCTACAGCAGTCACGTTACAAGGAACATTACAGACGAAAGTTGTGAGTTACACACGCGATTTCCCACTTTCTGAGGGGAAATCCTGAGACTTTTTAAAGTTACTTAAGGTATTTTCCTTAATAGTTTGTTTAGTGTTGTCTTCATAAATGTATTGAATCATTTACCACTTGGACTTCATGCTATAACTCTATTTACTCTGATAACTCTATAACTCTATTTATAACTTAAAAAAAACAGAATTACTAATCCTTGTAAACACAAACAAATAATTTACATGAAATTATATTTCATCAAAATAGATTAGAAAACTCTTCGTTACCAGTCATGGAATTGTTCGACTGAACCTTAACATAAGCTTTTCTAAAAGAAAACAAAAACAAATTATATGTTTTATAAAAGTTTAAATAAATAGTATTATTTCATAGTAAACGTATCTTTAAGAAAGTTGTATTGTAGATATTCATACAGCATTGAAATGAATTATATTCATCCCCTTTAGTGTATGATATCCTTAATAAAATAGATATTCTTGATATTAATTTTTGTTGGTTTGCTAGAATTCATTTTCTTCATTGAGCACATAAATTGCAATATGACATAATTCAAAAAAATAAATAATGCAGATATTGCATAACAAATAAGATGCTTACTGTCTTCAATTTGGAAATGTACACTTAAACTACAATTTATATTAGCTATCGTAAGTTTTTCATAATGCGTAGAACAAGTAGAATTCTTCAAAGAGTACATTATTCAAAAAAATTTTTAAACTAAAACTGTAGTTGTACACTCCGAAAGGTTTACTAATAAGGTTATTGGAAGTTTTTATTGTGGATACTTTAATCTTAACATCCTTAAATAAGGATAAATACCAGCTTTCATGTGTTCGCTATCAAAGATGCTTTTTAAAACAATTTAGCTTTATGGTTTAATAAAGTGGTGCATTATCGAATCATGATCACGAAAGTGACTATTTTTTGTTGTGATTTTTAAAGTAATCAAATCCTGTGCTGAAATATTTATTTTATTTTATTTTCATGCTTCAAAACGGTTACAAACCAAATACATTGAAGCGCTTTACACCGTTGAACGTATATTTTGGGAAATCCTCGCTTCCCCATTTAACTATAAGTAACTAATTTTTATAAAATCATCTATGCTATCAAAAATCAAGACTTTTTTATTTAATTTAACTAAATGGCATGCGATATGGAAGAGTACTTAACAATAATAATTTAGTATGCAAAATTAAAGATATAGCCATACCTTCATTAAGAAATAAATGCGACAATTAAAGTATAAAATATGCGCGAGTATTAACGGGAAGTAATATTCCAGAACTTACTATTTGAACGGTGAATCAGAAATTGGTTACCTTCTTTGAGACTCAGGTTTCTTGGCTGAGGATAAGTGGGGCCTACTATAGGAGGGGCTTGAAAAAATTAATTTATGTCTGTCTCTTTGTCTGGTTGCACAATATTTCAAGAACAAACTGATCTCCAGGCTTGAAACTTTGCATAAAGACTCATTTTTATGTAAACATCATCAAGTTTGAAAGTGGTGCATGTTATTCTTTAAAATTCGGCTAAGCTTTAGTGGTCATTTGTGAACTGGTCTTATGGGGTAACCACGAAGGAGAAGAGAAAATAAGGCAGAATAAATACATTTTAAACAAAATGTGTACTGTCACTTGAAAGTTTGATATGTGAGATAAGAAAAACTGTTTGGTTTTCCGTTTGGCTAATTTAAAAATCAAATTCGTGTATGTAAAACAATAAAGGTTTTTTATTAAAAGACTGAAGAATATTTGAGTCAGTCCGTAGAATGTTTCTTATTAATAACCCGAGCACGCTTGTATCAGTAAGCTTTGTTAAAGTATTATAACATGTGACATATAAAACATGTACATACATATACAGTGTATGCTTCTCTTCATATGTGTCATCACAATGATAGTTTCTGACGTCTGTCTTAATGCACATTCCACACATTCCATACTGCACGTGGAATTGGGTACAAACATGCTAAGATTTTTCATTAAAATTTCCTTAACACTTAGAATATTTTTATGTATACATCAGAAAATGGGTTAATTTTGTGTTGGTTAATTTGAAAAAGAAATCAGATTACTAATTTGATAAAGCACTAAATGTGAAATAGAATTAAAAAGTACCTGTTAAAAATAAAATCTGTAAGTTGACATTAATACGTAAACTAACGACGATTTATGCCCGAAACACCTCTATCTTACATCCAAAATTTGGTTTCTATATCTTCCTCAATTGTTTTCTGGTATAACTTTGCACCGTTTTGCATATTTAGCTTTTAGAAAGCTCTCAATAATATAAATTATCAATGATGCAATTAAAACAATGTTCCTCATAAACTAGTTTTTCCGTAGGTTTTATTACCTAGACTTGGGTAATACCCGAGTGTTTTTATTTTCAGTCGTTACTAGGTATTTTTAACTAAGAGATAAACAAATATATAAACAGATTGTAGAAGACATAAGAATGTTTATTAATTATAAAAGTGTAGACATTATCTTTATGTAGTGTTCAATTTGAAGGTTACTCCTATTATTTTATATTGTTATGTCAAAATTTGTATATACAGTTTGTTATTAATTCTTATCAATTTGTATATGTTTAACAAACGGGTAAACGTTTAGTATAAATAAACTGTCAAATAATTTTTAGATTATTAGTATATCATTCTGTTCCGGAAATTGAAATCGTTCTTATTGAAGGAGCAGACATTCCCTACCATCAATTAAGCACTAAATACTCAACCAAGACACCCCCCAAACATAAATTACATCTCCCTCTATATATTGGTTTGAAAGAAGAACCGTTCAATAGATTACATGGAACGTTGTTCGCATTAAAATCAAAGTGGAGTGTTCCTTCTTCCAAATGTATCAAATCATTGGTGCCATACGTCATTTTATCTTTTTCACTGATTGGCGATTACAGCATAAAAATGATCGACTTTATGCTACTTAACATCAAATACCAGTTTTTTTCTTGTAAACATATTTAGTGTAATGTACTCGAAAACTTATATGTGTCAGACACATTACAGTAGTATAAAACATACAATATCAAGCAAACTCACCAATATACAAGTATAAAACCTACCAAACCATACAAAGATACTTTCGTACGAGTATACACTATCAACTGAGAAGCAATAAGGGAAAAACCGAGTATAGCTCATAATTTACATAACGTTTCTTAATTTCTGAAATTTCTTAATTTATAGAAAAAGTGTAACACATGGAATAAAATTCAGAAAATACGCTTTTATTTACGTGAGTTCTACAAAATTAACTGTGGAGATTGTTATAAAATTTATATTGGCCAGACAAAAAGAACCATTACAAAAAGATTCAAGGAACACGAAAGATATTATATATATTATAAATACGGACAAACTGAAAAATCACCTATTGCCAAACATGCATTTGAAACAAACCACACCTTTAAAAACTTTACATTATTAAAACAAGTCCATACACAAGAAGAACTCGACGCATATGAAACATTATAAATAACAAAACATAAAGATAAAATAATAAACAATGATTTTGGACTGATTAAAAATTCACCATTCCTTTAAAATATTTATTTTATTTTACTTTTAACCAAATACATTTTGTATTAAGTTTTACTCAGCTGATACTTGTTTTAAATTGTTGATTCACACCTGACGACGGCATCTTCGATTTCGAAAGGCCTTGTGGAAAATACAAAAATTATTGGAGAATTGTGAGTTTTCATTTGTAAAATAATAGAAAATTGAACAACGTTATTTTAGTTCTCTATGAGATGAAATTTTAAAACGAGCCATAAGGACCTACATTCGCTTAAAATAAATATTAATTCATTCACTCATATTTCAATATGTCTTTATCCATTTTACAAACATAAATTTATCATGTTTTCTCATAAGGTTAATAAAATTAATCAGAAATAATACGCTCAACGTATTATCGAAATGCAATTCTAAATTTGTTCAATATTTTACCAAATCATTTTTAACGGCATATTTAAAATATGAAAATATGATAAAATTGTATGCAATTTTTAGTTTGGTGTTTATGTATTTTTTATTTACGTATCTGCATTAAAGTATGTGTCCTTATTGTTTTATATTTCTGTAATGGTTGGTTCAGATTTATCATTTAACTTACACTTTCTTCGTTACATGTGAACAAAAATCATTTAAAAATATATATGCTAATAAATAATTAGGGTGCAAAATAAAAAAAACTTTATATTATATACTCCTATATATTATTGTTTTAATAATTTAAGACTTAGTGACGTTAAATAATTATTTTCAGCGCTCACATTTTAAACAAATGTTGGAAGCAGACCTTATTAAACACTCAATCTAGGATATTTCTAGTCGTCTATTACTAGGAGTTAGAAGTCCTGCATTTTTCCAGTCCCGACTAACTCAGTTATCGCAGCTCGAGTTTAATTTCATGAGTTAATTGAAGCGCTGTAAGGGGTTCTGGCCAGTATATTGCGAAATGGCTCAGCAGAGTTACGTTATCATTAAATTAAAATTATGTAGCCTCTCATCCCTCACCACTAATCAATGCCGTCTTCCCTCAGGCCTTGGGTTACTGACGATCATCGTGTTCCCATATAACAATATATTAGGCATTCCATTCAAGATGCCTACATACTTAGGCAAAATAATGTACAAACTAACGTTTTGATACAAAATTCCTTCTCTGGAATTACTGGTTCCGTAAAAAAACAACTAAATGTAAAACGCATGGCGTAAAACTTAAACTTCACTCAATATTTGTTTTAAGTTTTTAAACAGTAAATTGTTTTTACATCAGCGCATATAAGGGGGTACCCAGGGCTCAAACCCCCTCCCCGAAATTTTGGAAGAAAAACATTCAAATTTTTATACCCAGTAGTTCTTTTAGCTGGACAAAGTTTATTAGGATTTAAAGTACAATAATTTTTCGGCAGAAAATTCCGAGCCCCAATTTTTATAGGTACTTACTTTGTACTTCGTATACCACCCAGTGTACCAATATATATTCCCCCAAATTAAATGTACTTCACTGCATTGCCATGAGTGTTTGAAAGTTTACTATCAGTAGCTTAATTGGTTATTGTAATTGCGTGAGGTTATTGGTTTACTTTACAATAACATATATGCACTTCAATTACTTCGACCTAACTTGCTGGTTAATACTATTTTATTATTGTAATATCTGAGAAAGAATTTATTATTTTATTAAATTTAAATATGCTTTACAATATTCAACGTAGGCTCTTTTTTACATTCTTAATTCACCGAATTTCTTATTCAATATTAGAATATTACATACATGATAATAGAAATCTATGTAATAGCAATAAAAAAACACGTTAAAAGATTATATTGTAGTCAAAAGAGAATTAATCACGGACATAAACTTATAAGATCTATGTTATAAAGGACATCATAGAAATATCAGAATCCCATAAAACCTATGCAACATTCTTGGCGTAGCAATTAAATTGCCTGAAATTACCATTGTAAAAATGCCAGCCTCCTAAAGTTTAAATATTTAATCATTTATTATTAAAAAAAACGTTACAAAGTGTTATATTGGTTGTATAATGATAGAAAAGCGTGAGGCTCACGAGGAAAACTAAAATAGCAATACATTCTACTTGTATTATTAAGTGTAAAAAGTTTCACATATTTTATCCTTACCCAAACGGAACCGGAAGAATACGATGGACTTATATATGTATGTTTAACATCTTGCTCTAATATCTGTGGGAATTTAAATTAAACTTTTACAAACTTCCTTAGTATTTTTTTCTCCGCGTCTGATGTGTGCGGGTATATTGTTCAGTGCGTCAGTGCTCTTGATCTGTGTAACATAATTGCTAATTTCTCTAATCCCTCAGGACCCACAAGTATACCATTGAGTTCTTTTGATGAACTTGTCACTCTGTTATTAGCCATACTAATGCAAGTTAATACAAAAATATTGATTATTTTATTTTTAGTGTATGCTTAACTTTTCCGTTACAGTCTGTTGCCATCTGAAGAAGAGGAGAGATTCGTAGTTTTTGAAGTGACACTTTAATTAGCATTGTACCCATTATTTTGCTATGATGTGCTATAATTTACCAGCTACAGCAGTCAAACCATCAAAAGTGTATAAACCAGTAAGTTAGTGGAACAACAAACAGTGCGACAATGAAGCTTTGTAACACTCGAGAGCTGCGAACCTTCTCTATTGTTACTTGGTTCCAAATTAAACAATAGGCGCAACTCGACTTCACTTTGTTTACCTTTAACATAGCTTTACTGTTAGGCTTACTCTACTCCTACTTTGGTGAGTAGTATAAGTATGCAGTTTGTTGGCAAAATAAAATAGTTATATTTAATACTGACTACTGTGTGTTTGGTTTTGGATAGACTGTCGGGCTCCCATCTGTTTTTGTTGCTCTGCGACTAAAAGTGGTTTTTGATAATGGCAACAAAGTCACAAGATGATTGTAGTAACTTTAATGACAAATAAATAAACCTGTAGATTATGCTCCGTGATCGTGTTGCAGCAAAGGATTCCATTCCAAGAAATGTCCAGTTACAGGAAATAGAAAAATTACTTACAATGAGGATTCACTAGAATGAGGAAATTTTCGTATATAAATCGGACAACGTCATTGAAATTAGCAGCATAAACGATCAGAGAACTGTTCTCTCCAAAGCAACAGCTCTCTTATATATGAAAGGTAATATTAGAGTATTGATGGATCCATTTGTTACCGAACAACTGAATATGACTTACTTTTGGAGTAGGGCGTCGAACTATGTCTTTAAACTACGTCTTTGAGGAGTGAACTTGATTACCGTAAGTCAAAAAATAACTATTGCGAAGGCAGTTGAAATATTCAATCCCAAAACAGCTGAAGTTTTCAGTGAGAATGCTGAGCTCGAGCAGTATTGTAAGATGCTGAAGCTGGAGCTACATGGGTAGAAAAGTGAGGACAATTCAGCAAATGAAATGTAAGAGAGATGTTCCAGAAGGTACGAAAAAAAATTATGGTTGCCTGTAAAGTCTGAAGATTTTACATGACAACGTCTTTTTCTCGGTAGAATATTTATTGATATGAATATTATTAAATTGCACAATAGGAACAAGGAATTGAATGAAAATAAGTATTGCACAAATTTTAACTATAGAAATATATTTTGTTTACTAAAACATTGTACATAATTTGAAATTAATTAAAATTTGTTATTGTAATTGGTAAAGTTGAATAAAACATTTATTAAAATTGGAATTTGAAATTCTTGCTAAACACAGTTAAATTCTAACTTCGCGCGTGGTGATTGGTCGGTTTAGTTCGTTTGTTTGGTCGCACTGTTATGACAGGTTAGAGGTTATAATTTGTTATTTTAAATGTTTGACTAGCAATACGCGCTGTTTCTTCTCAATCGACTGAATTACGATTGATTGCAGAGTGATTTAAACTAATAATTTACTTAACACTATCAACATTTGTCAATAGTATGACATAACCTATAAACTCAGTTTCTCAACTTTTGTGTCAATCTAACAATTAATCAATCAATCATAGTTTACGATAATGAAATATCAGTGTACAATTATTTACCTTCATTGTTGTAGTTGTTGTAAATGACGAATCTAAGCACTCCACATTTTCACAAAATAAACATAGTTATCTGCTTTATCCCGTGCGGCGGACCCACAGTTATCTGCTTTATCCCGTGCGGATCCCGTGCGGCGGACCCACTGGACGGGCATCGTAACGTTACCAGGCGTTACACTTTTTCATGAGTGACTCCGAGCCGCAACCTAATTTAAGACTTTGTCACGTCAATATAACTGTTGATTAATAGTCTTTTGAAGTTCATCAGGCTCTTCGCCTCTAACCTAGGAAAGATGGCAAGCCACTTCATCATTGTCCAATTCTACTCCAAAGTGTTGAAGCCTTGCAGTGGAAAGAAGGCAATATGATAGTAGTCTATGCAACTATCATATATTGAAATAAGCCAAACCTAGAGTTTGCACATAATTGTATGCTTTCTTGGTCAAGGGGCGGAAAAATAATAGAAAAAATACAGAATACGAGGAAAACGTTCTTGAAATTAAAAACTGGATTTACTTAAAAGCACTAGTTAGTTTTGACACAACCACATACTTATAGCATAATCTTATTTAAACTAAGGAAAGTAACAAGATGGGAAATAGATTACAGGTATTAATTTTTGTGTTATTTGTGTATGAGTAACGTATACGAAGTCAGAGTTTCAATTAATACAACCTTTATTGAGAGTGCACTAAACTTTTAGAGAGTAATAATCAGGGATCAGTTGCATAGATAATGCTGTATAATAAAAGTGGTATGTAAATATACCATATATGTATATATGTAAATATACTCCTCTTGTAGTGGTTCCCCTGCGACTAGACATGCACGAGTATAGTACGTTCTGGAGTATCAAGGCACGGAGGAACTTTGAAGTGTATAAATAGTTTACGTATACTGAACGAGTATATCTGATAATGTCCTGTAGAAACAAGTAATTATATTTTAACGTTGCTACGGTGGGAAGTGTAATTCAATGTGAAAGTTGAATTGAGCTCCGGTTCACCCTTCTAGATTACACAACATTCCTGTTCTAGGTGTCTTTGACGTTTAAAACGACAAAAGAATTGATCTAATCTTAATGAAGTTGATTGCAATGGTAATAATTTTTTTATGTCTCCAGTCGAAAATAATTCCAGATTGCAGGAATCAAGTGTGTGACAAAGTCAGATACCAGACGCTGCACTAAGAGAAGGATGAACTGGAGCTAAACTAGTAATTCACAAGTATAATTTGTTTAAAGTTTGTTATGCACAGTGGATAATTGTGAAGGAGAGTAAGATTCTTGAATTTGTTATAGTTTTATGTTACGAAACAAGTAAAACACTACATTTCGAAAATTTAATTATCTTCTTCAAGCGTTGAAAATTCTAAATTATAAGAATCTCTCCATCCCAATAATTATTTTACTCCTCTTTGTTTATTTTTTAATTTCCTCGTATTTAGGTAAATGTGTTCCAACCTCATTGGAATAGTATTTGTGCACAGAAATACACTTACCTCATGTTCCGGTGAATAATACGTAATTATTGCTGATATTTTATAGAGTGACACATGAATTTTTAAATTAAGGATTAATTAGCCTGAATAACACAACTTCAACAATTAAAACGGTCTAAATGTACACAATATTTAATTACTTAATTAATTTTATTAATGTTGTTTGAGAATACAAATATTTTTAATTAAATAAAGAACCTACAGAATCGCACAAAAGTCTAAGCACTGTATATCAATACACAAGGAAACTGGAAATATGAATTAATATCTTAAGTACACTATAAATTATTAACAGCTTGCATAAACTCTTGATTAACCTGGAATAAACCCGTCTCGCATTTCCCTGAGACCCCTTATTACCAGAGACAGTTAAGGGGTCTGAAATGAGGTTGAGTATCACTTACCTAATGAAATCTGCTTTCTTTCAAGAAAATGGTGAGAAAGTATGTCTGCAGTGTGATATTCAATTATTAAAATAAATCTACTGCAGGTTGGAGAACTATGCTTTATTATTGAAGAACAAGTGAGGAATATAAACTTACGATATGAACTATGTGATTATGGTTTTAAAAACCGTTCTCTATTTTTATCTATCTCCTATCATAGAATTATGGGGGCAAGTACTTTTTGTGATTCAATATTTATATAAATTAAATTGGGCTGTTGCTACTGGTAAAATTTTATAAATGTAAATAAAAGTCTTTTGAAAGGATTTGGTCTTCCGATTATATGTTAGCTTGGTTATTTAAACACATATGTGACAGAAACGGCCAAATAAAAAATAATTGAAAAGAAAAAAGTAAGGTCTCTCTGGTTTAGTGGTAGCGTACTCACCCGGTAGGTGAAAGATCCGTGTTTGAGTCCCGGTAGAGCAAGTACTTTTCGTAATTCAATTTTTATTAAAATTAATATATTAGAAATATGTTATATTATGCAAAAAATTTGAGACAGACATTTTAATTTTATAAAATTTGAAGTTTTAAAGTAAAAAATGCTTTATAAGGACAGGATAAAATATTTCCGAATTATTAAATGCAGTTGAATTAATTTATTCATAGATTCAACGCTTTTTTGTGTTAATTTATTTCCTGAATTAGAATTCAGACTGTAAAGGTTTCATCGGATTGGAGAAAGCTGCATTAAATCGAAGATGTAACAGCCAAATAACTTAATAAAAATGAAGATAGAAAACAAAGAGATTACAAAAAGGGTGACATCAAAAGTGAAAATATGTGAGGCTGTTTTCTAAAATACGTAGCAGTTAAAATACACAACCAATCAGTACAAGAGAATCGTGGTATTACATTACTTAAAAACACTTGTACTGTACTTATTGATGTACATAATTAGTGTTTTATGATTATAACTCATATCATAACCAACACAACAACATGGCCATGAGTTATGACTCAATCCAAGACATTCTCATTTATAAATAAGTTTGAATGTTGAGTTCAGCTGCATTTCACCTTCCGCTTAATTGAGTAGTGAAATCTGATGTTGCAACAGATTTTGCTCCAAAATCTGGAGTCAACGTCCATCTGAAGAGAACCAAAAATTTGGTGGCGAAGAAGTTTGTTACGAACCCTTTGCACCCTTTTGACATCAGATCGTATCTATCATTGCAGATCTTGGGTTCGTCACCAAAACCTCGCAGTGCACTCAAATGTGCACATGACGACACAATTAAAATGCAATGTCCCTAATGTCGAGTTTGTTTTGAAATTTTAAGTGTACCAGACTTAAAACAACCGGACAACTCAATAAACTATAAAACCAATGAAACGAAACCATAGTGCAATTTTGAAGATTTTGAGAGAAGGAGTGTTTATTCTTCCTTAAAGTCCATCTTATAAAAAGTGTATCTTCAATTTTATAAATTATATTATGCATTGTAGATGTTCTGGTATTCCGAAATCTGTTAATAAAATAAAACCCAGCGGTACAAAGTCTAACACTATAAAGCATGTATAACATTGGTTCAAAGAACCACTTTGTTTTGTAAGGAGCAGAACATTTCATTTTGACTGAGATAAATGATTTGCTTCACAACTCTAGTCTTGCATAATACACTTTTCCTTACCTTATCTTATTCCTTCGTCCTGCCAGGATGAAAATATCTTTACAAAATTCTTAAATTTCTAGAGACACACATTTTTAAAGACGTACCCATTTTAAAATTTTAATTTATGTTTCTTCTATAAGTTTTGTTATCAACCACCATTTTAGAGTTAGAATCTTAAGAATTGAATTACTAGGCTTGCTCATATTTTAGGATATCTCGAGAATTTTCCACAGCACTTTAGTTTACTCTGTAGTAATTTGCTGGGCAATTAGTTTAATTCTCCCTGTTTTATTTATTTTAATGGCGTACGTTACCAAAGTCTACACCACACCATAAACTGATAGTATTCACCATACGAATAATTGAAATTTTTAACATGCAATTAAAGGAAGAACTATAGAATATTCGGACAAAGACAAAACATATTATTTATATTGCGCTAACGCTTATTTAGGTTTCTTTCTTACATACTAATTTCCTGAACTGCAAATATAATGGAAGGATTTAGCAGTACTTTTATAATAAATACGCGTTAATTTAATCAAAATACTCAACATAAAGTTGTCCTCGCGATATCACGACTGACGATTTTCAGACCATCCTGTATTGTTACTGGGAAGTCGCTACTAGTTTTCTTAATTTTACATAAAACACTCATTAAAATATATTATTAACACCAATTTTAATGGTTAAATTTGAAAAAAAGTATTTTAAATGATCAACTTACCACATGGACCGTGTTCAACAAGTCACGTGATGTCAGGTGCTATCTTCGGTTATCCCACTGAACCAGTGTTAGCCAATAGCAGTGAAGTCTACACATGCAGAGTTACCGCCACACCTGTGGACAACAGCAATGTTTAGACTGAATTGCCAATTTGTGGAAATTGCTTTTCGCATACACAGTTCACGAAATTGGTTGGCAAATCGGCCACAAAATAGCAATAGTAAATGTTATTGACAGTATTAAAGTATTTTAAATATATTTTATAAATGTCTTTGTGGAAAAGGAGATTTATTTGATCTAAGAGCGTTTCGTTTGTTCAAAGTTTATAAATATAAAATTGCGCTTTGCAAAAAATAAAAAAATCAATAGACATGAACAAATGTTTATAAAAAATTCTTAAATTTAGGTTTAAAGTTCAGAATATTGACATAGACACTTAATGGTTGTTTTCTTCCTAATGATAAACTAAGGAATTAATCAACATTTTGATAACGAATCAAAACGTTCGTAAGAAGCAAAATAAAATATATAGTGCTGAAAACAAAATCTTAAAATTATTTTCCTATGGAAAATAATAATAAAATGTAGGCTTTAATTAATAAAAAACTAAGTCAACGACCATGTTGAAGAATTGTGGTACTAAAAATAAATTTGAAAGTTTATTTCGAAATGATCTCCAGAGCAAGAAAAGTTATATATTTTGCTGTCAGATTGAGTTTTCGAGATCACAATAGCCGCCCATTACAAACACCCTGTATTTCAATACAAAATAACACCCCATAAGTTCAAATATGTAATTACATGACACGGTTTCATACTTATAATGGATACATATTTTACAATTTAGATTCTGGATTATAATGTTGAGTCCAGGAGTGCTATAAATCTCGTAAATTCTTCATTTTGGCTTGTCTTAAAAATCTCCACTAAATACAAAATTTGCAACTATTATAGTTCAAAATACCCATAAACCTACTATTTCTTACATACTTGTACATCTTGTACATTTTTCAATCAATACATAATTTTCACGCGAAATTACTTATTCGAACTTCTTTCATGTATAATTGCCTACTAAATTAAAATAATCAGCCAGTACATAAAAAGGCAAAGTTTTACAAGATCGCAATTTGCAATGTGTGTGGGGTGTGTAATTCTTACCTGCAAAGAAATATACAAACACTTATTACATAATTATTTATGCTATACAGTTTCTTTATAGCTGTCCTTATGATGCATGAATTATGGATTTCATAAAAGCGTTTATAACCAATTGTTTTTGTTTATTTACAGTTTTAATAGTTATATAACAATACTAATTCTGTCCTGCGAGAGACGTTTGATTGTTCCGCGAAGATGTCGAAAGTATCTATCCATTTGTTCAAATCATATCGAAGGTCTCTCCCAAATCGAATGTAAAGGCCAAATATTTGCTATAAGCAGTTCGAACACCCAAACAAGTGTTCGTGAACTGGGGAGGATAGAGTCTGTGGAAGCGCCGAGTCGTCATTCTAGCACATAGTTACATATAACAGGACTCTTCGCATATAACAGGACCATATAAATTATATAACAGGACACTTCATATATTCCAGATTAAAGAATCTTAGAGGACGAGTCTGGCAAACTCTATCGTGTTCTTAATTGTATAGGAGTATTAAAGTCTTAGAGCCATTTCAATTCAATTTTATAAAGATATGATTTCAACAATTTGGACAAAAAAAGAAAAGAGTTAGAGATTTTTTCCAAAACTGTATAGGATTTTAGAAGACCAGCAAGGAAGATTGGGTACAATGTGGTTTGTCTATTGCACTGGCTGTTTAAACTCCTTTTCAGTATTCAGTGTAGTAATTACTCTAGAAATAACCACTGAAAAAGTTTTATTTCGGCCAGTCTGTCGGTTTAATCTGTCTAAAAAATGAACTGACCTTCAGACTTAAAACTTTGCATAAGGTTTTATTTCTGTATAAGCAACAACGAGTTCGGTGAAGGTACGTTTTACTCTGTAAGATTTAGATAATCGGTATTGAACATTTTTACATTGGTTTATGGGTAACTGTTGTGACAAAGATAAAGTTGTGGAGTAAATTTATGTTTAAATAAACTGAATACGATTATATGAAATTTTATTAGGATACATAGTAACACGTTTATCTCAATTAACTAAGTTACAGACGTGAAAGTTTGCTTGAAATCCGAGCTAAACTGAACACGTGTTTGCGTACTCTTCCTTGTTTTGATGACTTTGTTTGATGAAAATAACAGCGTTATCCAAGCTCTAGGAAGTTGTGAATTTATTAACTACTTATCAATTTTAAAATGCAAGCCGAAACTGTACATACTGATAGTGATTATTTACCAGCCTCTCGGTATATTATTACATTATTTCATGTTAACCCTTTATATAAATATAAAATAATTTAACGATTTAAAAATATCAATTTAAAGTTTTAAAAGCAATGAAATATATATCAGCAATTACGCTATTATTAACGGCTATAATCTCAGGAGTGGGTTATCCCTTATAATGAAGGAGACCGTCTTCACTCATACTGTTTTTCCAGGAATATGAATTATTTTGCCATATTATTTATTAGGTTCCCACCATTATTTTCGAATTGCCATTAGAAAGTTTGCTCTAGTAGCACTACCTGAGTCCTAGAAATTGAAATGTGGACTTATCTAGCTTAAAGTTTATTTTTCAAATTAAAAAATGGTATTAGCATAAATATTCCAAATAAAAATGTTAAGCTAATGACGAAAGTTGGATATTTTGATGTAAACCGTCACTATTATAAAGATATAATGACAGAGAAAATATACTGGACGATTTGCTCAGTTATGTATTCTACGTACAAATGGGCACTAAGACTAAGTTAAATAAGACAAGTGCTCCATACCACTAGCTTTACATATTTAAATACTATATTAATATTAATTGTTTAAAGAGAGAGTACAAACAAAATTGATGTTACCATTAATATACTCATAAAGATTTTTTCCTAATCGGACTTCATGTTTAAATCTTATAATCCTTTAAACTTGGACGCTCAGTGATTCCGAAATTATTAGATACATGATAATACTCTACAATCGCTCAACGTAGGAATAATTTCAATTTAAATCTGGATGCCTCTTAATGATATTCTCATTACACCGCGAGGAAGTACGCACCAAGCCGCGAATAACAGTCTGCACTTTGTTTGGAGATTCGCAAAGACAAATTTATATATTATCTAATTAACTTTTGGTGGAATCCAAATCTCTAAAAAACTTGCACTTTTGTTTTATTTATTATTAAATCATTTCGGAAACACTGGGTGAGTAAATAGATTGTCCTAAAGTAGAATATTGTAGTTATTAAAATGGTGTTGTTATATTCATGTTTATATCTGTGTGCAAAATCTTTGAAAAACATGTTTCAAGGCATTTAAATCTGATGTATAAGTCCCTATTTATTTTTAGATTAAAATTCAAAATTTAAGATCAAAGTAAAACTCTAACATTGTCACATTGGTTTTACGGGTATCCATGATAGCAACGAGAAAAAGACAGAATGCCAAATTTGTAACTAAACTTATTATACCGTGAAATGTAACTATGACGGTTTTACAACGTGTGTAGTTAAAGAATATATGTTTGTGTAGGTTGGGTTCACAAATGGAACAACATTTTAGTTACGGTTTGTTAGATCTCTCGATACTCCTCGCTGTAAAGGATTATTATTAGAGGAGCTATATTTAGCGATGTACTGCCACCATCTTTGCAATCATCATGATGTATTATTTAATATAGTATTTAAAGTATAGATTTAAAACAATTGGTAATAAAATTTATAAGGATCGGTTCCTCAAGTTGTTTTTTTTTCTATGAAACCCATTCTACAGTGTAAAAACTACTCGTATTTATTTTTTTAACCATCAAGAACAATAAATATAAACATGTGATTATAAAGCAACAAAATTTTATATACCCATGCAATAAATGATTCATAACAGTAAATATGAACAAAATTATAATTATATAGACATATAGTGAAGAAATATCTTTTATAAATATGGTCGTAAACAATATGATCAATGTTTTATATAGTGATCAAATATGATAAAAGGACTAAAGTATATTATATGAAAATAAAGATCAATTTTATTTAGTAATAAAACTTCGCACGGCCTATGAAACGAATCGAAATAAAATTGGTTTATATGAACCTAAAAGTAACTAATTCGGACCTTAGAGAAACCAATATAATGATTGGTAAATCCTAAAACTTCCTAAAATAAACTATTATTAGTTAGTGCAATGTAAAGACTGTTTATATACAGATCCAGGAGAGGTGATAACACAATAAAATGCCGTTTTTAAATATGAATATTTACGGATGCTCTAAAACATTGAATATAAATAAAATATTCGTGAATACACGTCTAAACAAATCACTCAGAATGCCACCTTGGGTTTCTTCATTTTTTGATTTCCACGTTTATTACTCAGCAATACGGCAAAGGTTCTCGATTATTTGAACATTTACCATTCTGGCTTACAAGAAAACTGCAGTGCTAAGAACTGAGTAACAATAGTCCGTTCAAAGATATAACCAGCTCTAATAACTTGGTCATAACAGTAAATTATGTGATACTTCACATATTTTAACTCAATATTTTCAGAAGAATGAGTTATATGAGTTTTATTTCAAAAATAAATATCGTAATCCAGAAATTAAATCCTGGAGAGAAATACAATCTCTGAACCCCACTGAAGGTGAACACTTGAATGTTTTGTATATTGTTAAGAATATGTGTAAATAGAACTTTAGATTAAATGTTTTAAAATTAACTTGTTACAAATAATAAAAATATTAAACGACCGCTTCTCTTGACCAACTAAATGAAACGTGTAGAAAATACTTTCCAAAATTTAGTTAGGAACCATAACTCTAATAATAGTTTTCTTATATTGTGAAAATTATGTAACAAATTTACAAGTAGTTTTAAATAAATATTTTTTCCTATTAGTAATTTATTGTTTTATATAGCTTTATTTATATACAGATAATAGCTTTCATAAAATGTACATTAGAACGTTGTAAGAAAAATATTTTTGCAAGGGATGTACTTGTTATGTTCCCTTAACTCGTAACATAATCGTGTTATGTAACTTAACAGGAAGTTTAGGTAATCACTGGGAAGATTGGCTCCGGCACCGATAATCTGGTTACTTCAGTTTGATTGCAGAGAGAGGAGTCTATTCGAGGCACGCCATGTAAAGATTCCTACCTCTCACAAAGGAAATCCGCACTTTTTATTAAACGTTACGTATTGTAACGTTGTTTAGTGGTTTTTATGGCTACTCTACCGTACACATTTTTATAAATCTTAATAATTTTAATATGAAAATGTCATGATTGTTATTAATTTTCATTTATTTGATACTCAGTTTTGTTTTTTTGTTGTTATATACCTCGTCTTTCACAGAAACCTATCAAACTTAATTATCTAGGAGCTTAGAGCCTCGCTTTAAGCACAAAAACTGTCTTTTATTACGTAAAACCGATAAAGAATTTCCCCTAAGACAAAATCTCTTATCTGCTTATCATGATGGAGGTGAAATTGTAGGGTGTGAAAAAGGTAACATTTTTGTAATGAAATGTTATCGCTTTTTTGTTGCTTCATATACAATTCCCATGAATAATTGTTATGTCATCATCATAGAAGGAAAAAATGAGACTGAAAGACGCCATGGTAAGTGTGTGTTTATGGTTGTCTGACGCTACTGACATTCATTTACGTGTCTCAAGTTTTGTTTTAAGCGTGTCAAGATCTGGGCAAAAAAAAATGTTTTTTATTTTTAACCCTTATGTTACCATCCCATTACGACCTGCACATAAACAAGAATAGTTAAAGATCAATACCTTTCTTAGGGGGGATTTATTTATCTATCGCAAAAAATACCAAGATGTTTTCTTATCATGGAAGTTCGTTCTTGAGTCCTAAACTTTCTTTTCGATATCGTGATTAACGTAACTAAAGTTCAATACGCTATTCTCAATGTCAAACTATATACCTGTCATTGCGTTTAAATACGCTTGAATAAAAGTTGTTTAAACTAATTATTCTAAAAAACTAAACAACATAATCATATTTTTACCACTTTAAAACATGTACTTGAGGAACAAAAAAATGTGTAAATTTACCAAAAATATCGACCAACTTTCAGATAGCACCTTATGTTTGTCCTATCGATTATTGTAAAAGTCGAAACACCGGCAGAGTACACCTAACTATTACAGTTACTCAAAGAGCCACTTCAAAGTTATTGGCAACAAACGTCAATAATAAATTTCTGCAGCAGTCACGTTACAAGGAACATTACAGACGCAACTTGTGAGTTACACACGCGATTTCCCACTTTCTGAGGGGGAAACCTGAGACTTGCCAAAGTTATTTTAGGTATTTTCCTGAAGAGTTTGTTTAGTGTTGTCTTTTCAAGTGTATTGAATTGTTTACTACATGGATTTAACCTTATAACTCTATTACGAACTAAAAAAACAAACAAAAAACAAATAAATAGAATGATTATATTGATCACGTATATAAATCTTTAAGATAGTTTTAAGAAGAAATTATTTCCTTCATTATGTAATATATTTAGTAAAATGGAAATTCTTGATCTTTTACGTTGGTTTGCAGATTTTGTTTTCTTCAATTAACATTTAAATGGTAATATGATCTAAATTAATTGAGAAAAATAAATGTAGGCTATATAAAAATATTGGTTACGCTACAAATATCCTGAGAAATTCAGTGGACCTGGACCGAGGTCGATTATCAATTAGATGTTTGCCTTGCTATAGGAAGAGTTCCCATAAAAAACCTATTTAAGTATGTAAAACAGTTTTTATATGTTCTAAATATTTGATAAAAAAAGAATGATAATATCACATATAGTCTTACTTATAATTTGTTTGAAATATGTTACACCCTTTTCGGTAACTCTGTATTTCAATGGATGGATGTGAATAGATTAATTATGAAATTTGAAGCATTTGTAAACATTTAAATATATTATAATTCTGATTTATTGTCATTTCAGCTTTAAAATTAAATCTGAGAACCTAAACTCGGTTGAATAATATAATCATCAGTGGATTTATTTAATATGAATACTGCACAGAATTAAAATGTTGGAATTGAATTCATGTGATCATTTCAACTGAAATCAAGTACTGAAAAGCGAACATGAAATAAATTATCTGTTGGAGCCATCCTTGTTCGTAATGCGGGAACTGTTCACGGAGGTTAGTCCCACACTTCAACTCTATGGTTGGATGATCCTAATTGTGAACCTTACTTCGTTGAATACGCGATGATGCATTCAATTAGTTTGACGCTAAAACATCAATGAAGTTGTTCCAGTCATAAAATTTTGTTCTGGATGATTTTAAACCACAAAGGTAAACAATACATGTAACAGTTAGGTAATAAAGTGTAATTGTTATTCAATAGTAGATTTTTGTAATTGAATTACTATAGAGAACGTCATAGTTTTAATACGTTCCCTTTTTAATTTGAAAATTTTTAAGTTATATTCGAACATTATTAATTAAGGCTGAGTATTAGTGAAGTCTATCACACTTGAGGGAATGGAAAGTCTTTCTTCCTGTCTACAGGTTGTAGCCCTTTTGGATACTGCCTTGCCTTTGTCGTCTTAAATATACGGGCGTAGCAGCCATTGGTTAAATGATAATGATGCAACTGGCAGTACTTTTTGATAAAGATGGTATGTCCTTAAAATGTTTTTAAACTATTATGAATTATTAATCAAAATGTAACTTAGTAAATATTGATAGATTAGAGTAGAGCGATGTAGCGTGCCATCTCTAGGGCAGTCTGTGAGGAAGTGAGAGATCATTAATTTAAAGCACAACCTGATAGGAAAGGGGATGGTGGATTTATGCATAGTTGTATTTAGTCGTTACCAAACATGAAAAGTAACATTTTCAATAGTACTGTCAAGTATCGACGACAAAAGGTTTTAAATTCATCAAGACTGTTTCAAGGCTACCACAATAGTTGGATGTGGATATGTGTTATTTTGCTACTAAAGGTACTCAACTGAGTTGTAATTTTAAGATTAAATAAACCAATTGTAATTTAAAAATCACAAATTAATTATATAACAAGTTTTTAAAGTATTAAGTTGTTATCCTTCAGCGCTTTCATCAGAAGATACAAGAAAATGTGTATGCGCCCATGCACCAGTTGTATTTTATGATAAGAACTGTTCTTTTATTTGAAGTTCAGTTTATACTCTTTAGTAAAAATGTACTGTATAGACTGTAAATACGTTTTAAAACTTGGGTATTATTTTAACCAAACCAAACATTAACTATGTTGTAATACTGAATGGTAACAATCATTCAACCATTTCCCATTAAAATTGCATCCTGAATACTTTAATGGGATCCATAAATATAAGGCAAGAATTAAAAAACACAGTTTAGAAATAATTAATTTCAAAATACATGTCCCAGAGATATTCCATGACCTCCATACATAATATTTGAATATAGAAATATAATTAGCTTTTGGAAACTTGTGATGATAGATTTAATATTTAATGTAAATAGAATAAATTCTAAAAAAGTATCATTTAGCGTACTGTCCTGTGTAATTAAAACTGTTCCGTTTGTATGTGTACCTACAACATTAGTTATCAGGAGATGGTCCGAATCAATTAGGTTAAAAAAACCAGCACTAATAAGGAAGTTATGCACTTACTTAAACAAATACTTCTCTAGTATAAACATATTTAAAACATATAACATATTTATATAAAGAAGAAATAAAAACATAAGTTCTAGAAACAATATGGAAGACTGTTTGAGGAGTACCCACGCTAAGAATAACATGTTCCAGCAGAAGCCATAGAAATGTTAAAACGGTGAAAAGAAATCCAAAGACAGTTGAAAACAACAGAAAAAGCTTTTATTCGGAAAAAGCAAACCGCCAAAATCCGGGTTCCCTTTGTTGATTCTACAAAAGCCTTGATGTGGTCATAACTTCGGTTTTTATATCACGGCAAACCTTTTGTGCTTTATTATTAAAAACAATACGTCACTCAGTATTAATTTACATACTTATATTAGAGTATAAATATTGTGTTTGACTATTTGTTTGCTTTTCGCATATTACTGTGATACAATAGTGGGGAAATATTTCAGGTTTCAATGATTTTGTAATTATTCAATTTATATCAAGCCATGAGTATATGTGATCAATTAATATCCATGCAATATAATAAGAGATAATGTTTAATCTTTAATAAAATAAAATTAAAAATAATAAATAGATGGATCTGGATCACAGTCGTCGATGATAATAATCATTGTTATAAATTGCCATTTAATCAACAATTAAATTATAGTTAACAGACAAATGGTAGCTTAAGTTATTACTAGATTATTTTTTATCTTAATAAAACGTAGCAGTTGGCTTATAAAACACCTCAATGTTTCTGAAATATTAAAAATTCAATAAAAACTTTATGTGTGATTTATCGCTGAATAGTTCTATGAAAAAGGCTGGAATTGGATAATATCATGTAAGTTGTAGTTATAATAGTTTCTAGAATAGGTAAACAAAAGAAGCTGGACGTGGTGTAGATTGGGCTATAAAATTAACCTTTGATAGGAGAAATGCTCTTAATAAAATTGGATAGAGCTGGTGATTCCCGGTTATTATATCTGATCCCCGTCATCACGAAACACAGCTTGGCTCTTGTGTTATTTATATCTTTGTTAGGCCTACTCTGCCATAACTACTGATTTCGTTCTTAAAAATGATAACGTGAAGCATGATGTAATATTTACTATGATTTTTAATGCCACATATACTGGCCGTCAGATAGAATTGTTCAGGAGTACAGTCTTTAATATTCTTTATATAATTCATATAATTTTATAACAATGACTCCTTGCAAGCATTCAATTGGCTTAAACTTTCGTAAGAGAAATAAATTAACTAATGACACAAAGAATATTAAAGATATCATATGAAAAATTCCTTAATATTTCTTGATTTTGTACCAGTTTTTATTATTTTTGTAGCTTTTCTTTAGATCATACTTGTTTTTAAAGGATTAAAATGGGTGTGCCAAAATTCACTTACAATACAGTTCTATTCAATTTAAATGCATTATATCATATATACAGGCTGTTTCGTGGGAAGATGGCACAAATTCAAGATATGACAGTAGACACAAAAACACGTTCATATGAACACATATCCTATTTCGCTTCGTTTAGTGTCTGTCAGTCCATACGTGTTTTTAATAAAAGTAATCATATTTCAGAACTTAACAAGTGTAAATAACCTGATACTTGGAATTTATGTTAAGCTAATTAAAAAAACAATAAATAAATGGAAACTCCTATTATAATTTTCCATTAAAAAAGGTGGAATTTGAAAACTTTAATATAAAAATAAATGTAATCCTACGAAAAAACTGCAAGAATAATGATTTGTTGCAAATTAAATAACAAAACTAACGATACCAAATTTGCTTAATTCCGTTGAGTTGAGAAATAACATAACCACATTTATTTAATTTGTTCAGTGTTTATATACATTATGTGAATATATACTTTGTGCATAAGTACTGGTGTAAAGTTTGTTATTGATAATGAATAATTCGAAAGGATAATAAGAGCTGGGACTTTTGCCATCACAATTTGCTACAATACGATTATACAAATTTAACCTATTCTTCAGGTGTAAAAGCTGTAATATATAATGTTAACGACACACGCACACACACACACACACACACACACACACACACACACACACACAATGTTTAAATAAAAAATGTTCGGCTACCAACTTTCCGCACACTAAACTAATTTTTACGTCAGAATATTTTGCACGTAAAAAGTCAACGATTTACGTGACAAACAAAAGAAGAAAATACAACAGACTTGTATTGTCACTGATTCTTGTGAGGATGTACATGAATTTTTGGTTCTCTGTAGGCGATGAATATCTTCCAATTAGCAATTTAGGAGGCCAGCCAAGCCAGGACAATATTGGATTAATTCAGTAGTAACGTGCAATAATATCACCAACAGTTGAAATTTTACAGAAAGCTTTAATTTTATATAGGAAACAACGACTTTTATGATCGTGCATGCCTGGATGGGGTTTGGTTGAATGTTAGTGAAAATCATTACACTGGTTTAGCAGGTAACTGAGTAAAATTATATGATATTTTAACACGTGTCATAATCTAGACATAGTACTACAGACTTGAAAGTTTGCATGCAACCTCAGCGGTACCTGTTACTTGAAACAGTGTATGCTTTTAAATAAAGGTGTTGATCAAGTTATTAAAAGTACATTTTACGACGTAAGATCTTCTCTGAAACATCACAGAATTCATCCAGCTCTGCGTGACCTTCATAATCATAATCATAAATTCTTTGGTACATGAGTATAGAGACGAAGTTATTGTCACAGTGCTCTTTCTTATATTGACCCTTTGATGATTTAATCACTCATTCATGATCCTATATTTCGTAAGTTTTTAAGGTTCAGAGGAATATCTAATTCCCCACTTAATCCGTGTCAGTGCAACAAGCACAGATGTAAGATCTACCTACAGAGGTATTATTATGCATCCTTGATTCCGTATTCGCACGTAATGAAATTTCCTCAGGTATAATTGCTGAGATCAGTATGTCGATATTAAGAGATATTTATGGATCTGCACCAAAACACATCTCCCTCTAGTGATCCGAAAATCAACAAGTACCTATCAAAAGAATCGTTGTAGAACATCTTTAGGCAAATAGTACTTACAAAAATAGGCTCTTCAAAAGCTCTTTGATTACGCAAAGCTATCCAATATCCATTTATAGAGGAAAAATGATTTAGCTTGTATCTAATTTAATTATGCAAGAAAACTACACTCAAATTATATGTAATCCAATAAACTTACATAATTGTATCCAAGATTGGAAGAGTGAGCGTATAACCGGTGTAAACCATGTTCAGTAAATATTGTTCAATATGACTCTGTATAAACTTTGTTCAAAACGTTCAATATCAGAGTTTGTCCCCAACAACACTGCTGACGTGCCGACTGTACCTCGGCGAGATTGTCAATAGCATCTACAGTTTGCTGTGTTAAGCTGTGGGCTGAAACAACTGAACTAAGTAACTCAATAAAGTAAATATTTAGAGGTGGTATATTATATCTTATTTACATATTATTAAAAATAGTTATTTAACTAGTGAGAAATTTACTCATTTATTATGAAACATGCAAAGAAGTTTATTAAATGGTATTGAGCAGCAATAATATCACTTTCAACTATAGTTAAAGTGTATTTTGTTCGTATTATTAGTAGTTACAACTATGGATGATAAAAATAAAAGATTTATCGTTTATGAACAACAAGCTATGAACGTTTGACTTTTCAGGCAGGGTTTCGATTTGTCAACCAATTGCCCAAAGATATTGAATAATTCGGAAAGTTTATTTACAAAATACGTCAGAGGACATATACTAGAATGACGTGTATTATATCTATATAAATTATAAATTCATGACAAATAACGGTGACACCTTTATCCGCTTTTTAAGGTTCTAAAATAAAATTAAATATCACATATACAGCGAAATGACCAAAATAAACATACCTTTCCACACCAATGCTAACGTTTTGTTTTACTAGGCCAAAGTTGCTGCGTCATTACGTTACAGCTAATTATTAGGTGTCCGTATTTACCTGGTCATTAATCTTTTGCTTCTCTCATTCATCCCTCAGACTGGTATTTAATCGCAACCATAAATTACTATACGATGTTATACGATATCGTTACCCTCTGATATTGCCTACTACATGTCCGCCTGGTAGGTATAATGAGGTACCAGGCATATACACTATGTAAATACGAGAGACATACATGTTCAGTGTACAAAATGTATACTTTTTCATAAGCGTCTTGTATAAAATGTATTTCTTAATTGCTTGCCTGATGTATTTATCCATATTAATCTTATCCTACAAATTAATTTTCTTGTTTTGACACCATTAACAGACGTAATTATAATTGTCGCGTATAATTTTTGATCCTAAGATTGTATCAGTTTAATTATATCCAAATTTTGGGATAATTATTCCCTTTACACAAACAGTACTTATTTATGTAAGGTCTTAATGCGGCACTGTTGATAGTAACGTCACTGGACGCAGAGAAGCGACTCAGCGTGACGTCATACTTTCTTACAAGGTTGACTGCGTGGTTTTAACGAACCTTTCTTTTGGCGATGTATTCATCTTTCAGGGAAAGATAATAAGACAGATGTAAAATTGGCACTTATCTTAAGACAATTCACATTCTTTAGTTAAGTGGCAACAGAGATAATTTCAGTACACGAATGAGTCAAACGTTGTTAAATTGGGTTGTGAATTTGTTGATCTCGTTTACAGAGCACCACCGTTTGCACCCATTTAATGTACTGTATCAATGTTTTAACTCGCGAGATTATAAATAGTTATACAGACCATCTTATACAAAATAACTACTAAAATGCAAAAAAAAATAAAAAAATTCTCTAATGTGGTGTAAAGGCTAAGTTAATACTTAAACATCAAATGTCCCACTAAAGTCACAAAATGTCTTAAGGTTATTACATAAACTTAAAAAAAAATCATTAAATATAACATTTTTATAACTAGTTTCGTACGCTTTTCGCAAGCTTTGTCAGTGTATTAGCACTTCTGTTTCAAGCGACTTACATTTCCAACACCGAGATAGAGTTTACCTTGATGTCACGATCAAGAAAATCTCTTAACATTGTAATGTGCACGTACATGTACTTTATTAAAAAGTCGTCGAACGCTCAAGCTTTAAGTTCAACTATACATTCATTTAAAAATCAAACATACATCATAACTTAGAGCCTTCAAATAGTTTTTGGCTATATAATATAGAATTGTCTCGTAATTGCAGTTTATAGTGTGCAGGCGCTTTGAAAATATCTTTTGCAGCACCGCCTCGTGGCGACATATACAATGGGCATAGCTTATAAACCTTCTCAGTGGAAAAATACATATACATACAAATTTTCATAATGATCGGTAAAATATTTTATGATTCTATAAAGGACATACAGACAAACATTAATTTGTATATAGATTGACAAAATAAAAATCTCAGCAAACGGTTTAGGTTAGAATTTGTAAGGGTGACCTTAAACTATAAAGCGCAAGTAGTAGACTCGCTTACAGAGAAAGGGAAAGTCAGCAGGGTTATTTGTGTAACAAGATCTCGGTAGGTAGGGGAGCAAGTACGCCGTATATCACGAGTCGGGGGTCTTGCGACTGCTAATCTGATCTTGGCAAAGACAAGCGTGCCAAGATTGGACGTGATTGGAGTGTTGATCGCTATTTAGTGCGCGCAATTCAATTTACATTATGTGATAAAGCATTTGCAATTAATCTGAGTAATTTATGCTTTAGATGTTATTGCTACAATTCACGAGATAGTGACAACTAGAAAAGAGCCCTATGTGACAAATGAAACTGCTTATTGATCTTTTGTTAGATTTTTGCATGATGATTTGAATTGTTGACAAACATCCGATTTTCATTTAAGAATAAAAACCAATCTTTAACTGAAAACACAAAAATTTAATTTTTTTAAGTAATTTGAATTATAATTAAGAACTTGCTGGATATGATTAACGTTATTAGATTAAAAGCTTTAAGAGTGTAAAGGCATTTTTGAAATATATTGCAGCATTGCAAAAAACCGTCTCAGTCCATTAAAACTTTCTCTATATAAATTTAAAACTCCATTTTATTTTTTCGATGAATGTTTCATCTAATAAGTGTTCTTTTTTTGGGTCATATGAAATGCAGAGAAGAAATGTTTCTAATTTTTTCACAGTACCTTTATAGGTACTGTGAAACCATTTGATAAACCCATTCAAGACGTTCGATTTCGGAAGGTAATATGAAGAAATCACTCAAAAACTGACAAGTTAAAAGTTTTACATAAATCACCTTACTTTACGTACTATATTAATAATATTTTGCTATTAGGGAGACTAAAAAGATAATTTTCGGCAATAACGCACTAAACAATATACTTCTATGTAAAAGACGAAGAACTTTTATACAAGTAAATTGAAAAATCTTGTGTTTATTAATTTTTTATTACACTTACGTTTTAAGACAGTATCAGTTTAATGTGACAGAGGGGAATAGTTGTATAACAGCCATTTTAACTGTAGAGGAAGTATTAAAAGTGTTTCAGAACTCCAACGTATTAAAAATTGCGTTAATTTAAAAGTTATCAAACTGATAATTAAGGAGGTTTAAAAAGGGTGATCTGATGCATTTCTGGAAGTACATAGTAACACAGCTTCTGCAAGAATGAACTAAATAACCATCGCATTTTTTGACTAGGTCAAGCCTAAATTTGTATTTCAATGGTTCTTCATAATTTTTTAATTTACTTCGTGAATCAGCATAATTGAATATAATTAAAATTAATGGACTTGTGTGTGGTAAAATATGTAGAAGAGTTTAAACATTCGTTTTAGATTTGGGCTGAGAGTATTATAGCTGAGCATCTCTCGCCAGTTGTTGATGAACGAAATCCAATTTCTGTCTGTCTAAACAGAAGATAAGTTCTAAACGGGTTGGTCTAGTGAGTTTAAATTTGGTTCGAAACTCTACCTGTTTTATCTATCAATCGGTATTGATTAAATTAACCTTAAGTTTATTCGTATGATTGATTTGTACCTGTGAAAAATTGAATCGAAATACATTGGTTTTATGTATAATCAAACGGGCAACAAAAAACAGAGAAACAGATTAGTAAACAAAGAAAGTATTATGTACCTTCCAGAAAATTATCTAACACGTGATGAATTTTCCTTGATGAATTGGTTGTTACATTAAACATCTTTATAATGTTAGCTTAATGACCTGCAATTTCATGTTCATAAAAAGCTAAGCCCTAAATGGCTGTTGTAGTGTAATACTCGTACGTATACTTTGGTTACGCATAAAAATGGGTTTGGCTGTGCATAGATTCAATTTATGGTAGCTCAACAGTTTCTATTAACTCACTTCTTGTCGGTGTTTTAAGCTAAAATATTTTAGATTTCAAACTAACTTTTTGCATACTTAGAGACAAAATATTTGCACCAACACGTAACACTTTATAACAGTATGTTAATATACAATTTATTGTTGTAAAAATAAAACAATTAACACAGAGGTAATATCTTCTGTCACCTGAAATATTATTTACTCGGTATACATTTGATATTTATTTGCATGATTTGTAGTTTATTGTTGAAGATAAAGGCAGGAAATGTTATAATACCTTTTTATGTTTAAAATCCAGGCATATTCCCTTAAATAATGAGCTCATATATTCAAAATTAACCACCACAAGGTTCAACTATCTGAGTGTCCATGCAAGTATCACCAACCGATTGATGAAAAATAAAACTTATGTCTTTATGCACCATAATATTCCAAAACGCCAACCTAGAGTGTAAAATTTTGGAGTGAAGGTCCATCTCTACAGCTATACTGAAATTTAGAGTTGTACAAGTTTGGTATATTAGGGTTGCTCCTCGGCGCAGATGTTATCTACTTAGGGGCGAACGCAATGCCGCCCTCTCTAATCCAAAGTCTGGGGTGCGTTTAAATTTGTTTATTCAAAAACAGTTTTAATATTTGATATTTTAATATCTCTTGAAGTCCCATAGTGGCCATTCAAACTCAATCAAATTAATACGTGTTTCTCATCCCTAAAGAGTCATAAAGCCAAAGATTCCAAAACGTTTTGTTTATTATTGTTTTAATAAATCTCGATATCTGTCAAAAAGATAGGCCATACCATACTTTGAGAAGATTACAGTTACTTATCAGAATACGAGTTAACATGGTCATTATATTTATTTCTAATCAGTTTCAACCATATCTAATATGTTTTACTTGTGAGCTCTGAAAAGGACAATGTTTATTTACAAGTGCTAATGACCAATATACCCCCCCCTACTTTTGTATAGTTATAAATCTTTTTAACACAGATATGTATCAAATTTATAAATTTTTATAGCTAGAGTAATTTGATTTAATTTGGAAACAAAATAGTCAGTTATTTAATAACGAATGTTTCAACATGAGAAAACAACAATTTATTTTAGTTTATTATGACCTGCTATCAATTAGAACCAAAATATAACCTTTTGCTAAATGTGATAAGGGTGTGTTTTACTGACTATTATTAATAGAACACAAGAAGATTTTACTATAATTCCTTTTAAAACTCCACCTCTTTACAACCCATTGCTTAAAGTTACTGCTTCTGAGGAAATGCTTTCTTGGTGCATTTTAATAAAGTAATGTCATCCATTGTATCCCATGAGTAACAATTTTATAATTCTAGAAGCCTATTGCCAAATGTTTCATTTAGTTTCTGCTCTATATTTATAAACTAAGGGGCTTGATGTGTAGATAACAGTCACTTTTCCGTTAAAAAATCACGATATAATACAATAACACCATTGCCTTAGTAATTTAGCTTTTGCCTTTATGGCAACAGTTTATCTGTCCATGCCACATCAACAAATTTTCACAAACATTAAAATCTTGAAATATTTAATGATTTTTACTTTATTAACAATGTTAATACACTGTTTAAAGTATAAAACTTTGATAAAAATCTTACAATGTGCCCTTAACTGGATAAATTGTGGAAACCTATCAAATTAAAATCATACTCGTTTGATGAAATACAATCAAATTCTGTGGGTTAAAACATTTAAAAACAACTCTGGATGATTTTTTTATTTTAAAAAGTTGGTTGTACATAATGAATGTTTCTTCCTTAACAGATTTAGCTGAAATCTAAGTTTTAGTTATATTAATAACTGATATTACGCATTGTATAAGAATATATTATTTTATTTAATTAATAATTATCTTAGTTACACAAAATCCGTTATTAATAAGTTTTTACATTCTGAAATAAATGAAACTGTCTGAATTCTTTCATATAAAACATGTTTCTGCGATGATGAATGGGTCGCTTGGTTTGGTTGCCAAACTTTACTGTATCGGTTTTGGCTCCTTTTTGTTGAATGCTATTTATCAGAAATATTGGCTTTCTGGCAAAATATTTTATCATATAAACTGTCATAAGGGGATATATATGTGATACGTCATTGGTGCATAGTGAATACATTATATATAAAAATATAAGATTTTACAGGTAGTAATAACTTATGTCTGTCGTTTTGGCTAGTATATTTGTAAACTAGTTATATACTATAAATAATATAAAGCATATACAAATTGTGCATAGCGATGTTAAAACAATTAATATTGAAATAAAAAGTAAAACGTAATAAAACAGAAAGGTGTTTATTATTAGAGTAACATTTGCTATGAATATATTAATATATCGGGTTGCAAAAGACTTCTAAAGTATATCCATATCACAATAAAGAGGCAAGAAAGCTACACCAAGTTAACGTAACGAAATATATAAGAGATAAGACACGATAATATTTTCAAGCTTAGTGTAGAAATGTAAGCTATTGCTTGGTATAAATTTCGTAAAAGATGAAAATGTTAATTATTTCTTTTTAGTTTTACAGGTACTGTTAGTTTCTAGTTAATAGTTTTTTCAAGAAAATATATGATATACCCTATATTACAATCCTTTCTTTGTGAATTTTACATAGAAACATCCATCATCAACCGCATCGCTCTGTTATTTCATTACGCACAGCGGAAGATGACGCAACTGCTGGCATAAATGTTGACACATCACTCAAATTTTGTTAAATATTCAAACTGTATGATGTTTCAACGTGAAATGAAAGTTATGAAAACGAACGAAAACAGTTATCAAGAGGAGGAATCGTGTACAGGTTAACGAGATGAGTGCAGGAATTACAAATGTATGTATGAAACAAAATACTGTAATGTTTCTATTTTGGTTTCATGAATTTACTAAGGACTTAATATTTAATCAAGACTCTAGGTAGATATCTACCGAAAAAATATTGATTGCTTTTATTGAAAAAAAAAAATAGTAAATACATTTACAATTTCAAGATGTGTTATATTAAACTTGTGTTATGAACACAAATTTAACTATTTGTTAAAAAACACAACATGAAGAAACCCCCATAATATGTACCCTGCTTTTTGTATGTAGGGTAGTTTGCTTAGTTTAAACAACTTCATTTCCAACATTTGTTAGCAAAATAAGCAATAAAACATTTACAATTGGTCAACTCGAATATATCTCTAATGGCTAGAAATATTTAATTTCTCTCTGTTTATGTGCATGATATCATGTCGTTATACAAACAAACAAATGCAACAAAGTATTGAAGGATTCCACCAAATGTAACCAAAGTATTACCAACAAATACACCAAAAAAATATCGTAGTAAAATGTCAAACTAATGACATCAGTATGTTTACAGATTTATCTTTATATCTTAAAAAATATTAAATATACAGTGTTTTCACTGTTTAAGGCATTTTTTATTTATTGTATATAATATTTGCTACATCATAAGAGGCATAGTATACAGCAGTTGACGCACGTTATTACATTGAAAGCTAATTGGCAGAGCCTTAGCGAAGCCAAATACTAGGACACCTGGAAAATATGTATTTCTGCCTGTATGTCAGCACGGTATCAACATGAGAACAAACTGATCTATAATAGACTTTAAATGTAGCATGTAAAATCATTTTTATTCACTCAAAACTCTGGTTTGATTGTGTGCACATTCCTGTATAAAATTATTCTGACTTTACGTAGCTTAACTATCTACAGAACATCTCAAAAACAATTTTAATCTGTGTATCGAAGTTGAATTCCCTTGTAGACATGAATGAGTTTGTTGCATTTACATGTTTATCCATGGGATTTCACTGAGCATCATTAAAATCTATACATCAGTATAATGGCAGATTTCATCTTCTATCTGCTATAGCACTTATTACATGACATGACATCTTCTGTTAACATCCGTAAGCAGATTACAACAAAATCTGACATTTTAAAAATTCATAAAATTGCAAATTATCTCTCTGCTCTACGAAATATATTCCACATGGACTCTAACTGTAGTGCTATAGTAAAATATTAAGGAACGTAACCTTACAGTACTCTATCCATCGTGGTCCACGAAATTAAACTCCTACTTAGCATACTAATCTGCCCACAACTAGGATAAGACCCTTCTCAAAGAAGGCAATATCTGGAACAGAGGTTTTTGAATGGTGAAACATCCCGTAGCAAATTGAAGGCAGCAAATTTAAATTTAATAGGTCACAATCTGTCCTCTATCCATTCTCACCACTCTAGACTGGATCTCAGTTTGCCTCTAACTCACACAACTCAGATTGAAACTCTAAACCACCCACCAATTGGCACCTCAATTTTCAACAATCTGAACATTAATATGACAAGTGAAATAGCCTATTGCTTGGAATCCATAAGGTAAATGACGGTAATAGCCTGAAAAATATACTCCAGCACATTGTTTCGTCTCATTGCTTCATTTCAAAGAATTCCTAAAGGAGTGTTGCAAAGGAATTTTCAAACGTGTGTTATATGCCACATGGCTGATAATAAAATAAGACTTTTTAACAATATTACTAAAGATTAAGAGTTCCAATAAGATAAATCTTAATACTTCTAACTGCCTAATGGTCAATATCCAGATGTATAGATAATAAATATATTACATATCTTCAAGAGAGTTACACCCCTAATTATATGATGCGTTAGGCTATCATAATATAACAAAATAGAACATACATTTGCTTAAAGATATATCTTTGTTTGTAATAACCATGTATTACCTACCAAATAAATAATGGTCCTCGAGGTCAAACAGGTTTTTCAAATTCATTTTTGTCATATTTACTTCTATAAAGGTAAAGATGTTCAATAGATAAAAGATTGTAAATTTAATTAATAAAATAAAATAATTAGAACTATAAAAATCTTTGGTCGTAAATGTGTATTTTGTAACATTGAATCATGTTAGTATTAACAAAGTGCCATAAAAACCGATTGATTGAGTAGATAAACAGTCCAAATAGTACGGGAACTGATTACATTTTACCCCGATAGAGTGCAGATCTGACTGCTGATTCCGTGGAATGGTGCAGGAAATGCTGCAATTTCCGAGTCAGATTAGATGTTCAACATTAGTCACTCTGGCTGACGGTGAATATTCTAGACGGGCAACAGTTAATTGATTGTACAATATTCAGCAATCACTACTGAATAGCAACAAGCCATCTAACATTACGACAAATTATAAACGAACACAACACAAGGTAAAAATAGATTTTTACTAATGACGTGATGGCTCATCTTGTTCATTGACCTCCACTGAAAATCTCGTTACATTAGTATGTAAACTAAATTGTATCATTTCTAGTGTTAGAGTGCACTTGTTGGACATAAGTATATGGCTATCTTTAATAGAAAATAATTAGGCAATCTACTTTTCAACGAAAAGATGCCTGAAGGAAAAATTGTGTAGCATTCATTAAATATGTACAATATCAGGTATAGAGCGTTGTTATCATAGTTCCTATTTAATATAACTAATTTAATAATATGATCTCATTTGCCTAAAAGCTTAACAAATGACCTAACCACTTTAAAATATCGTCTACGTTTGTTGGAAAAGAAAATGTATATTGTTATCTGACGGCAGTATTGCTTTACCCTTTTCAAAGTACACTAACTTCATTTAAAACGATTGCCGTTCTTGTGAGACACTAAGTAGAAAATATTGGGTTTAAATAAAATAAATATATCGCAGTATTTATTCTCTATTATATTCTATATTTATATTTCATGTTGAAGTTTATAAGATTTTACACAAATTTAAAATAAATGTTATAACTCGTACATATTTTGTCTCCTATTTAGTTCTTTAAAGGTTATAGTTTGATATTATAATCATATGTATCAGGGATATTAACTACATATTACAGGGGATATGTAAAATAAAATTTGATTTAGGAATTTGATATATTATTTATTTAAAGTGCGAATAAAATTTTGGGACGTACCCATAGTCGATTAATGATAAAGGTCGGTTATATGTTCAGAATTTATGTAAGCCTTAGACTACAAAGTTCGTTTTGGGAAAACATTTATACTAAATTTAAATAAAAAACAATTATTGGCTGAATGAAAGTTCTCATCAATAGGATCATATTTCCTGTATCTGTGCTTCAATGCGTTACACAAAATTAGTGTAGTGCAGTTCCATAATCTCTTTAACGCTTTTATTTTTATCTTATTGTCGACTCCGTGACACTCTTAGTGATTTCTGTAGCACTCTTTTATTTAGTAGGGAAAGCTTTAAAGGCAAAAGCGCAATTCTGTTGAGGTAGCAGACTTATCCCATCAGCATGTAGCTTCGCTTCATAAGATGTCAAGCTTATCCATCTCTATCTTTAGACTTTTTCACAGACTAAAGTCGGAGTTGTGTTACTCACTTCCAAGTGGTGGTGGCCTCCATGTTGTGTTATTTAATCTACCGATAACATATATGAGTACAGTACATATGAGACTACAGTAATATATGAGTAATAACTGGCTGCTCATTAATAAATAATTAGGCGTTCACCCGTATCTTAATTTGCACGGCTACTACAAGACAAATTCAAAAGCATATGAATTCACTGAGAAAGACATAAAAATACATAAAAATTACCTATTTGAAAAAGAATAATAAAATTCCAACCAAGCATTCTCACATTTCGAGACCATAACTAAGCAGACGGTCGTTACTTCTCCCCAAGTTGATATTACAATTCTGCAAGGAATTTAACTTTATTTTCGATAAACAAACAGAAATGGAACATATTATAGGTTTACATTATCTAATAATATGCATCCATCCTACGTAAATAACACCTTGTTGTTTTTACTACATGAGCTCTGCACGTACTATACTCATAAAGTACTCACTTCATTTATTTAAGTACATATCTTACTAAATTAAATCAGTAATACTGTTATATTTCGGTGTTATAAAGGGTGTAAATTAAGTCCTGATACGCCTGGATATATTTCAAACGGATTGACATATCGATGTTAAAATCTTCATTATACCTATCAAATTAATTTTTTGGACTTGAGAGTAAAAATATTTCACTTCCCCTTTTTCAAAGGGGGGTAGAAGAGGGTCACTTTAAATTTTCAAATAGTATCTTCTATCTTGAGACATGTCAGTTAAAGCTAAATTAAAAATAATAATGACATGAACAAAACGTGTCTACGACGATCCTAGCAAAAGTTATGGGCAATTAACGCAAAAAATAATAATGTGTAGGCACCATGTCAATGTTTTGCGCATATCAACACAATGCATGCGTGATACCTTTTAGTAAGACTTTGAGGGGCCCAGCTGATCCTTTTTTGTAATATTCTAATATATTTTGCTGTGCATAGTTTTGGTAAGAGGGGCATTTTCCTAGGTGGCATTACAAGGTAAGGGATTATTTGCCCCTAACTTTTGAAAGGATCGTTGTAAAGATGTTTTATTGATGGAATTGTGTTTCCATTGAATAGACCTTTAAAATGACGTGTCAAAAGATAAAATTTGCAATTTTAAAATTAAAATTTGTCCCCGATCTAATCCCATTTGAAAGGGGGGTGAAATATTTTTATCCTTCAAAAGGTTCAAAAAAGT
Organism: Homalodisca vitripennis; assembly: GCF_021130785.1. Classification (NCBI taxonomy): domain Eukaryota; kingdom Metazoa; phylum Arthropoda; class Insecta; order Hemiptera; family Cicadellidae; genus Homalodisca; species Homalodisca vitripennis. The sequence continues at coordinate 13,017,480 of NC_060211.1, forward strand.
ATTTCAATAGGTATGGTGAAGATTTTACATCGATATCTCCATCCGGTTGGAATATATACAGGCGTATCAGGACTATGTAAGAATACAGTAGCTGTCAGTTACAATTATGGCAAGCCAGAAGATATTCTCTGGGAATACAATTGTACAACTGCGTATTATCTAAAAAAACGACACCGTTGCTGAAGATGCCCTTAGCACTTAATACACTATTAACGAAACACCCGTGACACCAGGTAATGTTGAAGTACTAGTGTGATTGTTGTGCCATTCGTAAGTAGCCATCACCGCTTTCTGAGACAGTAGAATATGTTCAACCTGACTTACGAGTGTGTCAAGAGTGACGGATGAACTGTCTGACTGTTGTTCCCTGAGTCACACTTCGCGTAGCTGTATTTTAGGCGAGACTAACTAATTTATTAAAACTAAAAACGTTAAAAACTCAGGATAACTGTGATAATTTTATATTGAAAACTCTCAAATATTTTCTTCATCAGAGAACACCCTTGAACACTACGTCCAATAAAATAAACGTGAAGTTAGCAACTGAGTGAAAAGTTTAAATGACAAAACTGCTCTAAGTATTTAATACGAACAGTGAGTTTGTTCTACTTACAGTTTCTAAACAATAAAACTGTAATCTCTGAACTGTAACTGTAATTCAACATTAATCCTATTTGTTTTTCTTATAAAATAGTTTTTATTGTAATCACGAAATCATAACACTTAAAATTTCATTAAAGTATAACTACTTTACATAATAACATCTTAGAAAGACAGGAATAATAACTATATAATTACGAGTTATATATATAGTTAAATATAACGAATCTCCTTTACATTTACAGTTTTATGAGTCAGGTTTACATTAATTTTAACCCACCTCGTAGTTTTACTGTACTTGAGATTTAACCAGATGGCTTCATTTAAAGATAGTTTAAATATATAATGTATAACATATAACTTATACAAGTGATCTATCATTAGCTTAATGTTAGAAAAAGTTGCAAAACTGTTCGTTCAGATAGAACCAATGGTACAAACTTTTTAATTCAAGAGGAACATTATTTAAGCATATTTATAAAATCCGGCTGATAAAACTATGAACTCCCGCATGTAAATTATTCGACTGTGGTCCTTGATATTTTGGCAAAGCAAGGGATAGGATTGTCATATGAACGACACCGACAACCAGTTCTCTCAGGGATTATTGTCCAAGCAAATGTCAAGTAGAGGAAACCTGTTTCCATTGAATTCCACTGAGTGTTGCAGTGATAAGGGAGCAATGTTGATCAAATGTAAACTAACATGATCGGCCTTCCTGGATTGAAGGTCAAGAAAGTAGGAATTACAGTGAATTGCTATCGGAAATAAAGGAAGTTGTGTGCGTTGCAATGTGTTCACACTATTATTTAGATGAGCTGATAATATAAGTACAATCCCTAAGACTCCGTGAATGAGGCATATATGTCTTACTACATAATTATCCTAATCCAAAAAATACTCTAGACGCTACTATAGCTTGTATGTTTGTACTTACCTGTCCCGCAAGTAATACTGTGTACAATTTTATAAAAGCTTTCCATGAAGCTAGATTAAACAATTATATAGTAATATTTCCATGAATATTTGCAATTCAAAAATATTATGAAGTAATAAAATATTTCATCATATGTGCACACTGGGAAGAGCTGATGATTTTAACTTCAGGTCTACGCAACACTGTTCCTATCTAAATTTCTAGCCCTTACTAAACCTAATGACGTATTCGACTACATACAATTGAATTTTTTCGTAGAAATTTTAATTATATCATTGGGAGACAATGTTCTTGGAATTCGTATTTAAATTGCTGTGTTTTAGAAAATATTATTCAAATTAAAAATATTTTAATAGCTGCAATTTTTTATCTATTAAATACAATAACACATTATTTGGCGTAGTACCTAACCTTATTATAATAACCATTTGACCCGAATTTGGTAGAATTTAATTTATTAGTGTTAAGATATTAATGTTAAAAAAAACTCGTACAGGCAGACAGATGGGAAACTCAGCACACAAGAGCGTAGCCAGGCAAAACATTTGGCAAGACAACTGATATTTTCTCAAAGTGGACAGAAAGTAAGGCCCCGTTTTGTTCCATAAGAAGTTCTTTACCCGTATCTATGGTGAAAACAATCTTTTAGCAGTACATGTCAGTAATAGTGAATTATTTAAATAATAATAATAGTTTACTAAAAAAGTATGAACATTTGGTGGGACCGGACCCATTGGATTCTCTCGCTGGCTACGTCCTTGTCAGCAACAAGAAATACATGTTATGGTGAAATGTTTCTTCACTTGAGCAATAATCCGATATACCTTTGTCCAGAGAGATATGGGACGCCCTGTATGGAACAAAATTAAACACAGCGTTATCCAGGAATCGACAGACAATATTTATTGTCAAGTAATAAGATTCGAGTGAAAACTTCCTTAGATTTGAAGAATACAAACGTTTCCGCCTACTGTGTTGACTACAAAGAGGCGGAAGGATATTACCATTTCCTGCCCCTCTTGGCAGTAATAATTTACCGCACCATTCCTGCATCACATGCTCCAAGTTGAGAAAAGTTTGACTGAAAGTTTAATGTAGTAAAACAAGTTTTCTAAGAATTAAAAACTTCATGGTAAATGAAAGTTTGCTTTTGCCAAGGACGTAGCCAGTGAGTGGGTCTAATGGGTCTGGATATCCCCAATTTTTTTCAATTACATTTTATAAAACGTTTATTGTTATTATTAAAATACTTTAGTTTTACTGACATGTACTATTGAAAGATCATTCTCAACAAAGAAATGGGTGAAGAACTTTTAAAGGAACAAAATGAGGTCTTACTCTCTGTCCACTACGGGAAAATATCAGTTGTCTGGACCATGCCCCAAAATATTTTCCTGGCTACGTTCTTGGCTGTGGCCGAGGCTGAATTGTTATAGTTTTGAAGAGATATTTTGGAATATTCAAATTAATTTTGCATTATTGAATACAAAAGTTTGGCTTTCGTGTAGTCAGGAATGTATTATTCGTTCAATATTTGTATAAAACTAAAGCCTAAATGAAACGTACAAACATTTTATAGCAACATTTTAATCCTAAATATATTCAAGATCCTTTTGTTTTGCTCATTTGATTTTAGTTTATTTATATTCATTTAACAATTAAAGGACACCAACTGCAAAAGTAATAAATTAAAAAAAAACATAAAAACTTCAGACGTCAGCAATAAGCCTACTTACAGTTTGTTTGATATTAGCACAATAAGAATATTTTTTGAACTTAAAATGACTTATTCAGTGTTAGTAAATCAGAAATAGACTTTTAAAACGTTATTCATAAAATTAACCAAAATTATATCTTTTTAAACATAAAAATGATCGAGGCGTAATAAATTGAACAATAAAATGCCTCTCCCCTAATCTTTCACTACAATAACTCTGAATTAGTATCCTATCTCTTTCTCGATTCATTGTTAAGAGGTTCAGAAAGTACAAAAAAGTTGCCAATGGCTTTTATTTGAGGTTTAGCGCGTGAAAAAGAATTTCTTTTCCAATCATGTTTTACATTTCGAATCAATAAGGTTGTCACGATAAACCATTCAAGCCAGTGTAGAGACTAAACTCTACAACTAATATTTGTTTCCTGTAATGCAACCTTAGATAGTAACCTTGGATTTTTTGCAAATTCAGAGACCATTCGGGTGTAGCCTGGAAGGATTTTATAAATAGAATAAGCCTATATGTTTTACAGGGTCCCTAAAAATATCCACGTAAAATTTCAGTACAATCCGGCAAGTAGTCTTTACGTGATTGTGTAACACACACACACACACACACACACACACACACACACACACACACACACACACACACACACACACACACACACACACACCATTCTTTTTTATATATTCTTACAGATTATATCTTAATTCACCTGTAGAAAACATCTGGTTGATCAGGAACTGCAAAACCATCCCATCAACAAGCTGTGATGGTGTAATATTATTGATACATGATTTATCGAAAATTAGCAAATAACTTTTTATTGACCTTAACAATGTAAGTATAAGAATACGTAATATAGTGTTACTATCGTATAAATACATGTTACAAAATATTCTTCATCTTGAACATGCTCTTTGATATATATATATATCAAAGAAAAACTATATGTGAATATGAAAATTAATTCTAATTTATAAACTATTTAAAAATTTGTAAATTAACATAATAATGCCGTGTTTAACTGTAAAAAAGAAAATGTTATTAGTAGCGCTATCCCTCTTATAGAGTAAACAATGCCAGATGATAAAATTATTATCATGGAGTTTTTAATCTACAGAGAGACAATGATACCAAAATACAGATTAAGTGAGACTCCTACTATTCCATCAGCACCTATCGAAATAAATATATGGTAAATGTTATTTCTACTTAGATGTTATAGAAAGGAAGGGCTGACACAGTAGTAGGCTTATTCATTGTTAGCTCACAGTAACGTGCTACAATAATCCCGTTATTGCCCTAAGTAACTTTGTAATTTTCCTCAGTTAACTACCACTGCTACTATCCCATCAGCACTTACTGAACTCAATAAATTGTAATGGTGTTGTACTTAGTTGTTATATACATAAAGCTGGCACAATAGTAACTTACTCATTGTTAGCTCACAGTAACGTAGTACAATAATCCCGCTATTGCCCTAAGTAACTTTGTAATTTTCCTCAGTTAACTATCACTGCTACTGTTCCATCAGCACTTACCGAACTCAATAAATTGTAATGGTGTTGTACTTAGTTGTTATATACATGAAGCTGACACAGTGGTAACTTATTCGTTGTTAGCTCACAGTAACGTGCGGTAATAATGCCCGCTCTTGCCCTAAGTAACTTTGTAATTTTCCTCAGTTAACTATCACTGCAACTGTTCCATCAGCACTTACCGAACTCAATAAATTGTAATGGTGTTGTACTTAGTTGTTATAT